>NW_027601767.1:0-75927 GCF_053455715.1 Rhinoraja longicauda
GGCGCTGCGGTGCGGATTAATCTTCATTGTGATGTCACAATGCCCCTGTGCCAAGCAGCTGCTATTGGGTGTCTGCTCTTTACAAATTTACATTTTTTAATTTTTAACCTTTTTTTTCAAAGGTCTTCAGCTTGTGACGTCACAATGCTTGTGCTACATTGTTGCGAAAAGCAAATGGTTGTTTTTTAAAGTTGTGTTTTTAATTGCAAGTCACTTAACATACACAGATCAGCATGGGGCCCCTATGCTCGTGGGCCGCCGGGGCAAGTGTTACGAAAAAAGAAAGAGGAGGTCCCCCTTCCCCCCTCAACCCCTTCCTCCCCACTCCTTCCCACCTCCATCCCCACTCCCTCCCCCCCTCCTCCCCAACTCCCTCCCCTTCCCTCCCCACCTCCCTCACCCCTCGGGGACGGGCCCAACGGGGAAAGAGGGGTACTGGGAAAAGGAGAGGTCCCCCTCCCTCCCCCCTTCCCCCTCCGTCCCCCCTCCCTCCCCCTCCCTCCACCTCCCCCCTTCCCCCCTACCCCCTTCCCCCCTTCCCCCTCCCCCCCTCCCCCCATCCCCTCCCCCCCTCCATCCCCCTCCCCTCCTCCATCCCTCCCCCCTCCCTCCCCACCTCCCGGTTACAATGGAAACCCTACGAGGACGGGCCCAACAGGGAAAGAGGGGTACTGGGAAAAGGGGAGGTCACCCTCCCTCCTCCCTTCCCCTCCCTCCCCTCTCCCTCCACCTCCCCCTCTTCCCCCTCCCCTTCCCCCCTCCCCTCCCCCCTTCCCTCCCCTCATCCCTCCACACCTCCCTCCTCCCTCCCTCCCCGCCTCCCGGTTACAATGGAAACCCTACGAGGACGGACCCAACGGGGAAAGAGGGGTACTGGGAAAACGGGTGGTCCCCCTCCCACCCCTCCTTCCCCCCTCCCTCCCCCTCCCTCCACTCTCCCTCCCCCCTCCCCCCCTCCCCTCCCCCACTCCCTCCCCCTCCCCTCCCTCTTCCCTTCCCTCCCCCCCACTCCCCTCCCGGTTACAATGGAAACCCTACGAGGACGGGCCCAATGGGGAAAGAGGGGTACTGGGAAAAGGGGACGTCCCCCTCCCTCCCCGTTCTCCCCTCCCCTCCCCCTCCCTCCCCCCTCCCTCCCCCCCTACCCCCCTCCCTCCCCTCTCCCTCCCCCCCTTCCCCTCTCCAACCCTCCCCTCCCCCTCCACACCTCCCTCCTCCCTCCCTCCCCCTTCCCTCCCTCCCCTCCTCCCGGTAACAATGGAAACCCTACGAGGAAGGGCCCAACGGGGAAAGCGGGGTACTGGGAAAAGGGGAGGTCCCCCTCCCTCCCCCTTTCCCCCTCCCTACCCCCTCCATCCTCTCTCCCTCCCCCTCCCCTCCCCTCCTCCCTCCCCCCTCCCTCCCCCTCCTCCTCCCCTCCCCCTCCCCTCCCCTCTTCCCTCCCCCTCCCTCTCCCTCCCCCTCCCCCCCTCTCTCCCCCTCCCTTCCTCCCTCCCTCCCCCTTCCCTCCACACCACTCCCCTCCCGGTTACAATGGAAACCCTACGAGGACGGGCCCAACGGGCACACTTGTGCTAGTATGCTATTAAAACTCAGATCTTGTGAATATGTTTGTATCGGGGTTTCATTATGTATCAGTGATTTCGGCAAAACGGTAAACCGTCGCGCCACGGTTTTTGCACCGCCTTGATCACGAACCTCCCGTCTGACCGGCCGCGATATTTTCATTTCATTTGGTCGCATGTTTTTTAAGTTACAGAGGGTTTAAAGCACTGCCCCCCCTGATTTATCGATTTTTTGACAGAAGGGGGGCGCTGTGGTGCTTCATTGTGATGTCACAATGCCCCTGTGAGATGAACTCGAGCTGACCCCCCTTCCCCCCCCGCCCCCCGGTATTCAGCGTGTGACGTCACAATGCTACATTGTTGCGAAAGGCTGTCAAGTCAAGTCAATTTTATTTTTGTATAGCACATTTAAAAACAACCCACGTTGACCAAAGTGCTGTACATCTGATTAGGTACTAAGGAAAAAAATGAAACATACAGTAGCACACAAACATTTCACAGCGCCTCCTCAATGAGCCTCAAACGTTAGGGAGGAGAAATAGGTTTTGAGCCTGGACTTAAAGGAGTCGATGGAGGCGGCAGTTCTGATGGGGAGAGGGATGCTCTTTCCACCCTCCCTCCCCCCCTCCCGGTTACAATGGAAACCCTACGGGGACGGGACCCCTCCCTCCCCCTCCCTCCCCCCCACCCCCCTCCCTCCCCACCCCCCTCCCCCCCCCACCCCCTCCCTCCCCTCCCTCCCCTCTCCCTCCCCCCTTCCCCCCTCCACTTCCCCCTCCTCCCTCCCTCCCCTTCCCTCCCTCCCCTCCTCCCGGTTACAATGGAAACACTACGAGGACGGGCCCAATGGGAAAAGAGGGGTACTGGGAAAAGGGGAGGTCCCCCTCCCTCTCCCCTTCCCCCCTCCCTTCCCCTCCCCCCCGTCCCCCCTACCCGCTCCCTCCCCTCTCCCTCCCCCTTCCCCCCCTTCCCCCCTCCCCCCCTCCCCTCCCACTCCCCTCCCCCCTCCCTCCCCCTACCCCCTCCCTCCCCTCTCCCTCCCCCCTTCCCCCCTTCCCCCCTCCCCTCCCCCTTCCCTCCCACTCCCCTCCTCCCTCCACACCTCCCTCACTCCCCCTTCCCTCCCTCCCCTCCTCCCGGTTACAATGGAAACCCTACGAGGACGGGCCCAACGGGGAAAGAGGAGTACTGAGAAAAGGGGAGTTCCCCCATCCTCCCCCCTTCCCCCCTCCCTCCCCCCTCCCTCCACCTCCCCCCCTTCCCCCTTTCCCTCCCCTCCTTCCTCCACACCTCCCTCCCTCTCCCCTCCCTCCCCGCCTCCCGGTTACAATGGAAACCCTACGAGGACGGGCCCAACGGGGAAAGAGGGGTACTGGGAAAACAGGTGGTCCCATTCCCCCCTCCCTCCCCCTCCCCCTACCCCCTCCCTCCCCTATCCCTCCCCCCTCCCCCCGTCCCTCCCCCCTCCCCTCCCCCCTCCACACCTCCCCCCTCCCTTCCCTCCCCCCCCCCACTCCCCTCCCGATTACAATGGAAACCCTATGAGGACGGGCCCAACGGGGAAAGAGGGGTACTGGGAAAAGGGGAGGTCCCCCTCCCTCCCCCCTTCCCCTCCCCCCTCCACCCCTACCCCCCTCCCTCCCCTCTCCCTCCCCATTTCCCCCCTCCCCTCCCCCTCCCCTCCCCCCCTCCCTCCCCCTCCCCTCCTCCCTCCACTCCTCCCTCCCTCCCCCTCCCTCCCCGCCTCCCGGTTACAATGGAAACCCTACGAGGGCGGGCACAACGGGGAAAGAGGGGTACTGGGAAAAGGGGAGGTCCTCCTCCCTCCCCCCTTCCCTCCCCCCCTTCCCTCCCCCCCTTCCCTCCCCCCCTTCCCCCCCTTCCCTCCCCCCCTTCCCTCCCCCCTTCCCTCCCCCCTTCCCTCCCCCCTTCCTACCCCCCTCCCCTCCCTCCCCTCCCTCCCTCTCCCCCCTACCCCCTCCCTCCCCTCTCCCTCCCCCCTCCCCTCCCCTCCCCCCTCCCACCCCCCACCCTCTCTCCCCCCTCCCTCCCCCCTGCCCCCCTCCCTCCCCTCTCCCTCCCCCCTCCCTCCCCTTCACCCCTCCCCTCCCCCTCCCCCTCCCCCTCCCCCTCCCCTCCCCCCAACCCTCCCCCTTTCCTCCCCCCCACCCCCCTCCCGGCTACAATGGAAACCCTACGAGGACGGGCCCAACGGGCACACTTGTGCTAGTATACTATTAAAACTCACTTCTTGTTTATAAATATGTTTGTATCCTGGGTTTGTGTATATATCAGTGATTGCGGCAAAACTGTAAACCGTCGTGTCACGGTTTTTGCACCGCCTTGATCACCAACCTCCCGTCTGACCGGCCGCGATATTTTCATTTAATTTGGTCATATATTTTTTAAGTTACAGAGGTTTTAAAGCGCTGCCCCCCCTGATTTATCGAAGTTTTGACAGAAGGGGGGCGCTGCGGTGCGGATTAATCTTCATTGTGATGTCACAATGCCCCTGTGCCAAGCAGCTGCTATTGGGTGTCTGCTCTTTACAAATTTACATTTTTTAATTTTTAACCTTTTTTTTCCAAGGTCTTCAGCTTGTGACGTCACAATGCTTGTGCTACATTGTTGCGAAAAGCAAATGGTTGTTTTTTAAAGTTGTGTTTTTAATTGCAAGTCACTTAACATACACAGATCAGCATGGGGCCCCTATGCTCGTGGGCCACCGGGCAAGTGTTACGAAAAAAGAAAGGGGAGGTCCCCCTTCCCCCCTCAACCCCTTCCTCCCCACTCCTTCCAACCTCCATCCCCACTCCCTCCCCCCCTCCTCCCCAACTCCCTCCCATCCCTCCCCACCTCCCTCACCCCTCGGGGACGGGCCCAACGGGGAAAGAGGGGTACTGGGAAAAGGAGAGGTCCCCCTCCTTCCCCCCTTCCCCCTCCCTCCCCCCTCCCTCCACCTCCCCCCCTTCCCCCTCCCCCCTTCCCCTCCCACCCCTTCCCCCTCCCCTCCCCCCCTCCATCCCCCTCCCCTCCTCCATCCCCCTCCCCTCCTCCATCCCTCCCCCCTCCCTCCCCACCTCCCGGTTACAATGGAACCCCTACGAGGACGGGCCCAACGGGGAAAGAGGGGTACTGGGAAAAGGGGAGGTCCCCCTCCCTCCTCCCTTCCCCCCTCCCCTCCCCTCTCCCTCCACCTCCCCCCTCTTCCCCCCTCCCCTTCCCCCCTCCCCTCCCCCCTTCCCTCCCCTCCTCCCTCCACACCTCCTTCCTCCCTCCCTCCCCCCTCCCTCCCCGCCTCCCGGTTACAATGGAAACCCTACGAGGACGGGTCCAACGGGGAAAGGGGGGTACTGGGAAAACGGGTGGTCCCCCTCCCTCCCCCATTCCCCCCCTCCCTCCCCCCTCCCCATAACCCCTCTCTCCACTCTCCCTCCCCCCTCCCCTCCCCCACTCCCTCCCCCTCCCCTCCCCCCTCCCTCCTCCCTTCCCTCCCCCCACTCCCCTCCCGGTTACAATGGAAACCCTACGAGGACGGGCCCAACGGGGAAAGCGGGGTACTGGGAAAAGGGGAGGTCCCCCTCCCTCCCCCTTTCCCCCCTCCCTACCCCCCTCCATCCTCTCTCCCTCCCCCCTCCCCTCCCCTCCTCCCTCCCCCCCCTCCCCCTCCCCCTCCCCTCCCCCCTCCCCTCCCCTCCTCCCTCCCCCCTCCCTCCCCCTCCCCCCCTCCCTCCCCCTCCCTTCCTCCCTCCCTCCCCCTTCCCTCCCCCCCACTCCCCTCCCGGTTACAATGGAAACCCTACGAGGACGGGCCCAACGGGCACACTTGTGCTAGTATAATACTAAAACTCAGATCTTGTGTATATTTTTTTTTGTGGTTTGGCCTGATATATTCGTAACAGCGATTGCAGCAAAACGGCGGACCGTAGCGCCACGGTTTTCGCACCGCCTCAATCGCCAATCTCGCGCTCGCTCGGCCGTGATATTTTCGTTTAATTTGGTCGCGTGTTTTTTAAGTTACAGAGGTTTTAAAGCGCTGCCCCCCCCTTTTTCAGGGGGGCGCTGCGGTGCAGATTTAGTTTTCGGCTTGTGACGGCTACATTGTTTCGAAAAGTTTCCAGAAAAGGATTTAGTTTTCAGCTTGTGACGGCTACATTGTTTCGAAAAGTTTCCAGAAAAGCACTGATTGTTTTGTTATTGCAAGTCAAGTCAAGTCAATTATATTTGTATAGCACATTTAAAAACAACCCATGTTGACCAAAGTGCTGCACATCTGATTAGGAAAAAGAAAAAAAAAAAGAGGGTTATAGTGGTCACTTGACATACACAGATCAGGAGGACGGGCCCAACGGGCACACTTGGAGAGTAAGAGTGGGGCCGGGGGAGGAGAGAATGGGGGGTGTGGGGACGGGCCCAACGGGCCCGCTTTGAACGGGCACAATTGTTCGAGAATGGGGGAGTGGGGAATGGGCCCAACGGGCCCACTTTGTCTAGTCTATCTATCTATCTATCTATCTATATACTACTAAAGCTCTGCGTTCGTGTGTATGTACAGAAGATTCCGTATGTACGAAAGATTCCGTATGTACGAAAGATTCCGAAGTGTCTTTGCTTGAGGCTTAACTTACAAACCCTACTCCTCCTAGACGGTACACCAAAGCGCTACGATTTTTGTACCGCCGTATTCACCATTAACATGGGCAACTATTGTAAGTACTTTCGTTCAAATTGAAGCTACCTTTTTAAAGCTAGAGAGATATTAAAGTTTAAATTTTCATTTCTAACCCTTTTCTTCAAGGGGCAACATTTGTTTCCAAAAGTTTCCAGAAAAGGACAGAAAAGGATTTAGTTTTCAGCTCGTGACGGCTACATTGTTTCGAAAAGCTTCCAAGAAGTCTTTTTTGTTATTGCAAGTCAAGTCAAGTCAAGTCAAGTCACTTTTATTTGTATAGCACATTTAAAAACAACCCACGTTGACCAAAGTGCTGCACATCTGATTAGGAAAAAACAAACAAACATCTGATTAGGAAAAAAAAAAAAAAATGAAGGCTATAGTGGTCACTTGACATACACAGATCAGGAGGACGGGCCCAACGGGCACACTTGGAGAGTAAGAGTGGGTCTGGGGGAGGAGAGAATGGGGGGTGTGGGGACGGGCCCAACGGGCCCTCTTTTCTAGTATCTATCTATATACTACTAAACTCTGCGGTCCAACATTCCGTGTGTATGTACGCAAACATTCCGTGTGTATGTACGGAAGATTCCGAAGCGTCTTTGCTTGACGCTTAACTTACAAACCCTACTCCTCCTAGACGGTACGCCAAAGCGCTACGATTTTTGTACCGCCATATTCACCATTAACATGGGCAACTATTGTAAGTACTTTCGTTCAAATTGAAGCTACCTTTTTAAAGCTAGAGAGATATTAAAGTTTAAATTTTCATTTCTAACCCTTTTCTTGAAGGGGCTTCAGCGCATGATGTCACAATGGCACCCGTGCACCAATGAGAGATCAGCTCGGTTTTAAATTTACATGATTTTTTTTCTGACCTTTTTTTTCAAGGTCTTCAGCTTGTGACGTCACAATGCTTGTGTGAGGATAGTTGCAACATTGTTGCGAAAAGCAACTGCCAGTTTTTTAAAGTTGTGCAAGTCACTTAACATACACAGATCAGCATGGGGCCCCTATTCCCTCCCTCCCCCCCCTTCCCCCCTCAACCCCTTCCTCCCCACTCCTTCCCACCTCCATCCCCACTCCCTCCCCCCCTCCTCCCCAGCTCCCTCCCCACCTCCCTCACCCCTCCTCCCCTAACTCCCCCCCTCCCTCCTTCCCTCCATCCCTCCCCCCGCCCTCCACCCTTCCATCCCGCTCCCCCTCCCCCCTCCTACCACCCTCCCTCCCCCCCTTCTGGTTACAAAGGAAACCCTACGGGGACGGGCCCAACGGGGAAAGAGGGGTACTGCGAAAAGGGGAGGTCCCCCTCCCTCCCCTTCCCCCCTCCCCTCCCCCTCCCCCTCCCCCCTAACCCTCTCCCTCCCCCCCTCCCCTCCTCCCTCCACACCTCCCTCTTCCCTCCCTCCCCTCCTCCCGGTTACAATGGAAACCATACGAGGACGGGCCCAACGGGGAAAGAGGGGTACTGGGAAAAGGGGAGGTCCCCCTCCCTCCCCCCTTCCCCCATCCCATCCCCCTCCCTCCCCTCTCCCTCCCCCTTCCCCCGTTCCCCCCTCCCCTTCCCCCCTCCCTCCCCTCCTCCTTCCACACCTCTCTCCTCCCTCCCTCCCCTTCCCTCCCTCCCATCCTCCCAATGCTTCTTTGAGATGGGTGCTACATTGTTTCGAAAAGCACCACTAACAGATCGCTGTGAGAAGCACTATGCGACCGCGAATGTTTCAAAACAAGCACTTAAAAAGCACTTATCTTTTTTTAAAGTATTTTTTTTTATTGCAAGTCACTTAACATACACAGATCAGCATTGGGCCCCTATGCTCGTGGGCCACCGGGGCAAGTGTTTCGAAAAAAGCACTGAGAGTGTGTCTGGGGGAGAGAGAGAATGGGGGGGGTCTGAGAATGGGGACTGGGGAGGGGGACAACAGGGGTCGTTGCGGAGGGGGCTTGGTGGTGGGGGAAAGAGGGGTACTGGGAAAAGGGGAGGTTCCACTTCCCCCCTCAACCCCTTCCTCCCCCCTCCTTCCCACCTCCATCCCCACTCGCTCCCCCCCTCCCTCCCCCCTCAATCCCAACCTCCATCACCACTCAGCCCCTAACTCCCCCCCTCCCTCCATCCCACCCTCCCGCACTCCCTCCCCCTCCCTCCACCCTTCCATCCCTCTCCCCCTCCCCCCTCCTTCCACCCTCCCTCCCCCCTCCCGGTTACAATGGAAACCCTACGGGGACGGGCCCAACGGGGAAAGAGGGGTACTGGGAAAAGGGGAGATCCTCCTCCCTCCCCTCCCCCCTCCCCCCTTCCCCCTCCCCTTCCCCCTCCCCTCCCCCCCTCCCTCCCCCTCCCCTCCTCCCTCCACACCTCCCTCCTCCCTCCCTCCCCCCTCCCGGTTACAATGGAAACCCTATGAGGACGGGCTCAACGGGGAAAGAGGGGTACTGGGAAAAGGGGAGGTCCTCCTTCCCCCCTCAACCCCTTCATCCCCCCCTCCTTCCCACCTCCATCCCCACTCCCTCCCCCCCTCCTCCCCCTCTCCAACTCCCTCCCCCTCCCTCCCCCCTCCCCCCTAACTCCCCCCTCCCTCCTTCCCTCCATCCCTCCCTCCCCAATCCCTCCCCCCCTCCCTCCACCCTTCCATCCCTCTCCCCCCTCCTTCCACCCTCCCTCCCCCCCTCCCGGTTACAATTGAAACCCTACGAGGACGGGCCCAACGGGGAAAGTGGAGTACTGGGAAAAGGGGAGGTCCCCCTCAATCCCCTCCTCCCTCCCCTCTCCCTCCCCCCTCCCTCCCCCTCCCCCCCCTCCCCCCTCCCTCCCCTCCCCTCCTCCCTCCACACCTCCCTCCTCCCTCCCTCCCCCTTCCCGCCCTCCCCTCCTCCCGGTTACAATGGAAACCCTACGAGGACGGGCCCAACGGGGAAAGAGGGGTACTGGGAAAAGGGGAGGTCCCCCTCCCTCCCTCCCCCCTACCCACCTCCCTCCCCTCTCCCTCCCCCCCTTCCCTCCTCCCTTCACCCCTCCCCCCTCCCATCCCCCCCTCTCCCCCCTCCCTCCCCCCTACCCCCTCCCTCCCCTCTCCCTCCCCCCCCCTCCCCTCCCCCCTCCCTCCCCTCCTCCCTCCCCCTTCCCTCCCCCAACCCTCCCCCTTTCCTCCCCTCCCGGTTCCAATGGAAACCCTACGAGGACGGGCCCAACGGGCCCACTCGGTCTAGTATAGTACTAAAACTCTGCGTTCGTGTGTATGTACGAAAGATTCCGCATGTACGAAAGATTCCGAAGTTTCTGTCCATAACTTACAAACCCTACTCCTCCCAGACGGTACACCAAAGCGCTACGATTTTTGTACCGCCGTATTCACCATTAACCTGGGCAACTATTGTAAGTACTTTCGTTCAAATTGAAGCTACCTTTTTAAAGCTAGAGAGATATTAAAGTTTAAATTTTCATTTCTAACACTTTTCTTGAAGGGGCCAAACCCTATTCCTCCCGGACGGTACACCAAAGCGCTACGATTTTTGTACCGCCGTATTCACCATTAACATGGGCAACTATTGTAAGTACTTTCGTTCAAATTGAAGCTACCTTTTTAAAGCTAGAGAGATATTAAAGTTTAAATTTTTCATTTCTAACCCTTTTCTTGAAGGGGCTTCAGCGCGTGATGTCACAATGGCACCCGTGTACCAATGAGAGATCAGCTCGCGATGGACAAGCGGCTGCTATTGGGTGTTTACTACTTTAAATTTACATAATTTTTTTTCTGACCTTTTTTTTCCAAGGTCTTCAGCTTGTGACGTCACAATGCTTGTGTGAGATGGTTGCAACATTGTTGCGAAAAGCAACTGCCAGTTTTTTTAAGTTGTGCGAGTCACTTAACATACACAGATCAGCATGGGGCCCCTATTCCCTCCCTCCCCCCCCTTCCCCCCTCAACCCCTTCCTCCCCACTCCTTCCCACCTCCACCTCCCCTCCCTCCCCCCCTTCCCCCCTCCCCTCCCCCCTCCCTCCCCCTCCACCCTCCACACCTCCCTCCTTCCCCCTTCCCTCCCTCCCCTCCTCCCGGTTACAATGGAAACCCTACGAGGACGGGCCCAACGGGGAAAGAGGGGTACTGGGAAAAGGGGAGGTCCCCCTCACTCCCCCCTTCCCCATCCCATCCCCCCTCCCTCCCCTCTCCCGCCACTTCCCCCCCTCCCCTTCCCCCCTCCCTCCCCTCCTCCCTCCACACCTCCCTCCTCCCTCCCTCCCCTTCCCTCCCTCCCATCCTCCCAATGCTTGTGTGAGATGGTTGCAACATTGTTTCGAAAAGCAGCTGACAGAAGCACTAAGTAGCCGCGAATGTTTCAAAACCAGCACTTAACCGCGAATGTTTTTTAAAAAAAGCACTTAACCGCGAATGTTTCAAAACAAGCAATTAAAAAGCACTTTTTTTTTTTAAAGTATTTTTTTTTATTCCAAGAGAATGGGGGGGGTCTGAGAATGGGGACTGGGGAGGGGGACAACAGGGGTCGTTGCGGTGGGGGCTTGGTGGTGGGGGAAAGAGGGGTACTGGGAAAAGGGGAGGTCCCCCTCCCTCCCCCCTTCCCCCATCCCATCCCCCCTCCCTCCCCTCTCCCCCCCCCTTCCCCCCGTTCCCCCTCCCCTTCCCCCCCTCCCTCCACACCTCTCTCCTCCCTCCCTCCCCTTCCCTCCCTCCCATCCTCCCAATGCTTGTTTGAGATGGGTGCTACATTGTTTCGAAAAGCACCACTAACAGATCGCAGTGAGAAGCACTATGTGACCGCGAATGTTACAAAACAAGCACTTAAAAAGCACTTATCTTTTTTTAAAGTATTTTTTTTTATTGCAAGTCACTTAACATACACAGATCAGCATTGGGCCCCTATGCTCGTGGGCCACCGGGGCAAGTGTTTCGAAAAAAGCACTGAGAGTGTGTCTGGGGGAGAGAGAGAATGGGGGGGGGGGGTCTGAGAATGGGGACTGGGGAGGGGGACAACAGGGGTCGTTGCGGAGGGGGCTTGGTGGTGGGGGAAAAAGGGGTACTGGGAAAAGGGGAGGTTCCACTTCCCCCCTCAACCCCTTCCTCCCCCCTCCTTCCCACCTCCATCCCCACTCGCTCCCCCCCTCCCTCCCCCCTCAATCCCAACCTCCATCACCACTCAGCCCCTAACTCCCCCCCTCCCTCCTTCCCTCCATCCCACCCTCCCCCACTCCCTCCCCCCTCCCTCCACCCTTCCATCCCCCTCCCCCTCCCCCCTCCTTCCACCCTACCTCCCCCCCTCCCGGTTACAATGGAAACCCTACGGGGACGGGCCCAACGGGGAAAGAGGGGTACTGGGAAAAGAGGAGATCCCCCTCCCCCCTCCCCTCCCCCCTCCCCCCTTCCCCCCTCCCCTTCCCCCTCCCCTCCCCCCCTCCCTCCCCCTCCCCTCCTCCCTCCACACCTCCCTCCTCCCTCCCTCCCCCCTCCCGGTTACAATGGAAACCCTATGAGGACGGGCCCAACGGGGAAAGAGGGGTACTGGGAAAAGGGGAGGTCCCCCTTCCCCCCTCAACCCCTTCATCCCCCCTCCTTCCCACCTCCATCCCCACTCCCTCCCCCCCTCCTCCCCCTCCCTCCCCAACTCCCTCCCCCCTCCCTCCCCCCTCCCCCCTAACTCCCCCCTCCCTCCTTCCCTCCATCCCTCCCTCCCCAATCCCTACCCCCGTCCCTCCACCCTTCCATCCCTCTCCCCCCTCCTTGAAACCCTACGAGGACGGGCCCCAACGGGGAAAGAGGAGTACTGGGAAAAGGGGAGGTCCCCTTCCCTCCCCCCTTCCCCCTCCCCTCCCCCATCCCCTCTCCCTCCCCCTCCCTCCCCCTCCCCCCTACCCCCCTCCCTCCCCTCCCCCCTCCCTCCCCTCCCCTCCTCCTTCCACACCTCCCTCCTCCCTCCCTCCCCCTTCCCGCCCTCCCCTCCTCCCGGTTACAATGGAAACCCTACGAGGACGGGCCCAACGGGGAAAGAGGGGTACTGGGAAAAGGGGAGGTCCCCCTCCCTCCCTCCCCCCTACCCACCTCCCTCCCATCTCCCTCCCCCCCTTCCCTCCTCCCTTCCCCCCTCCCCTCCCCCCTCCCATCCCCCCCTCTCCCCCCTCCCTCCCCCCTACCCCCTCCCTCCCCTCCTCCCTCCCCCTTCCCTCCCCCAACCCTCCCCCTTTCCTCCCCTCCCGGTTACAATGGAAACCCTACAAGGACGGGCCCAACGGGCCCACTCGGTCTAGTATAATACTAAAACTCTGCGTTCGTATGTATGTGTGTATGTGTGTATGTGTGTATATACGGAAGATTCCGAAGTGTCTGCTTGATGCTTAACTTACAAACCCTACTCCTCCTAGACGGTACACCAAAGCGCTACGATTTTTGTACCGCCATATTCACCATTAACCTGGGCAACTATTGTAAGTACTTTCGTTCAAATTGAAGCTACCTTTTTAAAGCTAGAGAGATATTAAAGTTTAAATTTTCATTTCTAACCCTTTTCTTGAAGGGGCTACATTTGTTTCCAAAAGTTTCCAGAAAAGGATTTAGTTTTCAGCAAGGATTTAGTTTTCAGCTTGTGATGGCTACATTGTTTCGAAAAGCTTCCAAGAAGTCTTTTTTGTTATTGCAAGTCAAGTCAACTCAAGTCAAGTCAGTTTTATTTGTATAGCACATTTAAAAACAACCCACATTCACCAAAGTACTGCACATCTGATTAGGAAAAAAAAAAAAGACATCTGATTAGGAAAAAAAATAAAAATGAAGGCTATAGTGGTCACTTGACATACACAGATCAGGAGGACGGGCCCAACGGGCACACTTGGAGAGTAAGAGTGGGGCTGGGGGAGGAGAGAATGGGGGGGGTGGGGACGGGCCCAACGGGCCCTCTTTTCTAGTATACTACTAAAACTCTGCGGTCCAACATTCAGTATGTATATACGGAAGATTCCGTATGTATGTACGGAAGATTCCGAAGATTTCTGTCCATAACTTACAAACCCTACTCCTCCCAGACGGTACACCAAAGCGCTACGATTTTTGTACCGCCATATTCACCATTAACATGGGCAACTATTGTAAGTACTTTTGTTCAAATTGAAGCTACCTTTTTAAAGCTAGAGAGATATTAAAGTTAAAATTTCTCATTTCTAACCCTTTTCTTGAAGGGGCTTCAGCGAGTGATGTCACAATGGCACCCGTGCACCAATGAGAGATCAGCTCGGTTTTAAATTTACATGATTTTTTTTCTGACCTTTTTTTTCAAGGTCTTCAGCTTGTGACGTCACAATGCTTGTGTGAGAGGGTTGCAACATTGTTGCGAAAAGCAACTGCCAGTTTTTTAAAGTTGTGCCAGTCACTTAACATACACAGATCAGCATGGGGCCCCTATTCCCTCCCTCCCCCCCCCTTCCCCCCTCAACCCATTCCTCCCCACTCCTTCCCACCTCCATCCCCACTCACTCCCCCCCTCCTCCCCAACTCCCTCCCCACCTCCCTCACCCCTCCTCTCCTAACTCCTCCCTCCCTCCCCTCCTCCCGGTTACAATGGAAACCCTACGAGGACGGGCCCAACGGGGAAAGAGGGGTACTGGGAAAAGGGGAGGTCCCCCTCCCTCCCCCCTTCCCCCATCCCATCCCCCCTCCCTACCCTCTCCCTCCCCCTTCCCCCCCTTCCCCCCCTCCCCTTCCCCCCTTCCCTCCCCTCCTCCCTCCACACCTCCCTCCTCCCTCCCTCCCCTTCCCTCCCTCCCATCCTCCCAATGCTTGTTTGAGATGTGTGCTACAGTGAGAAGCACTATGTGACCGCGAATGTTTCGAAAAAAGCACTGAGAGTGTGTATGGGGGAGAGAGAGAATGGGGGGGGTCTGTGAATGGGGACTGGGGACAACAGGGGTCGTTGCGGAGGGGGCTTGGTGGTGGGGGAAAGAGGGGTACTGGGAAAAGGGGAGGTCCCACTTCCCCCCTCAACCCCTTCCTCCCCCCTCCTTCCCACCTCCATCCCCACTCCCTCCCCCCCTCCCTCCCCCCTCAATCCCAACCTCCTTCACCACTCAGCCCCTAACTCCCCCCCTCCCTCCTTCCCTCCATCCCACCCTCCCCCACTCCCTCCCCCCTCCCTCCACCATTCCATCCCTCTCCCCCTCCTCCCTCCTTCCACCCTCCCTCCCCTCCTCCCGGTTACAATGGAAACCCTACGAGGACGGGCCCAATGGGGAAAGAGGGGTACTGGGAAAATGGGAGGTTCCCCTCCCTCCCCCCTCACTCCCCCCTCCCTCCCTTCTCCCTCCCCCCCTCCCTCCCCCTCCCCTTCCCCCCTCCCTCCCCTTCCCCCCTCCCCCCTCCCTCCCCCTCCCCCCTACCCCCTTCCCTCCCCTCTCCCTCCCCCCCTTCCCCCCTCCCCTCCCCCCTCCCTCCCCCTCCCCTCCCCCCTCCACACCTCCCTACTCCCTCCCTCGAAAAGCAACTGACAGAAGCACTAAGTAGCCGCGAATGTTTCAAAACCAGCACTTAACCGCGAATGTTTTTTTAAAAAGCACTTAACCGCGAATGTTTCAAAACAAGCAATTAAAAAGCACTTTTTTTTTTAAAGCATTTTTTTTTATTCCAAGAGAATGGGGGGTGGTCTGAGAATGGGGACTGGGTAGGGGGACAACAGGGGTCGTTGCGGTGGGGGCTTGGTGGTGGGGGAAAGAGGGGTACTGGGAAAATGGGAGGTCCCACTTCCCCCTCAACCTCTTCCTCCCCCCTCCTTCCCACCTCCATCCCCACTCTCTCCCCCCTCAATCCCAACCTCCATCACCACTCAGCCCCTAACTCACCCCTCCCTCCTTCCCTCCATCCGACCCTCCCCCACTCCCTCCACCCTTCCACCCCTCTCCCCCTCCTTCCACCCTCCCCCCCCCCCTCCCGGTTACAATGGAAACCCTACGGGGACGGGCCCAACGGGGAAAGAGGGGTACTGGGAAAAGGGGAGTTCCCCTCCCTCCCCTCCTCCCTCCCCTCCCCCCTACCCCTCTTCCCCCCTCCCCCTCCCCTCCCCCCCTCCCTCCCCCTCCCCTCCTCCCTCCACACCTCCCTCCACACCTCCCTCCTCCCTCCCTCCCCCCCTCCCGGTTACAATGGAAACCCTACGAGGACGGGCCCAACGGGGAAAGAGGAGTACTGGGAAAAGGGGAGGTCCCCCTCCCTCCCCCCTTCCCCATCCCCTCCCCCATCCCCTCTCCCTCCCCCTCCCTCCCCCTCCCCCCTACCCCCCTCCCTCCCCTCTCCCCTCCCCTCCTCCCTCCACACCTCCCTCCTCCCTCCCTCCCCCTTCCCGCCCTCCCCTCCTCCCGGTTACAATGGAAACCCTACGAGGACGGGCCCAACGGGGAAAGAGGGGTACTGGGAAAAGGGGAGGTCCCCCTCCCTCCCTCCCCCCTACCCACCTCCCTCCCCTCTCCCTCCCCCCTTCCCTCCTCCCTCTCCCCCCTCCCCTGCCCCCTCCCATCCCCCCCCTCTCCCCCCTCCCTCCCCCCTACCCCCCTCCCTCCCCTCCTCCCTCCCCCTTCCCTCCCCCAACCCTCCCCCTTTCCTCCCCTCCCGGTTACAATGGAAACCCTACGAGGACGGGCCCAACGGGCCCACTCGGTCTAGTATAATACTAAAACTCAGATCTTGTGTTATATATATATATATGCGCGTAACAGCGGTTTCTCTGATTTCGTCAAAACGGTGAACCGTAGCGCCACGATTTTTGCACCGCCTTAATCACCACGCGGTTATCTGCTGCAAAATTGTTTTTTATTTAATTCGGTCGCATGTTTTTTAAGTTACAGAGGTTTTAAAGCGCTCCCCCCCCCCCCCCTAAATTATAGGGGGCGCTGCGGTGCAGATTTAGTTTTCAGCTTGTGGCTTGTGACGGCTACATTTGTTTCGAAAGTTTCCAGAAAAGGATTTAGTTTTCAGCTTGTGCCGGCTACATTGTTTCGAAAAGTTTCCAGAAAAGCACTGATTGTTTTGTTATTGCAAGTCAAGTCAAGTCAAGTCAAGTCAATTATATTTGTATAGCACATTTAAAAACAACCCATGTTGACCAAAGTGCTGCACATCTGATTAGGAAAAAAAAAAAAAAGAAGGTTATAGTGCTCACTTGACATACACAGATCAGGAGGACGGGCCCAACGGGCACACTTGGAGAGTAAGAGTGGGGCTGGGGGAGGAGAGAATGGGGGGTGTGGGGACGGGCCCAACGGGCCCGCTTTGAACGGGCACACTTGTTCTAGTCTATCTATATAATACTAAAACTCTGCGGTCCAACATTCCGTATGTATGTATGTATATGTGTATGTACGGAAGATTACTTACAAACCCTACTCCTCCTAGACGGTACACCAAAGCGCTACGATTTTTGTACCGCCGTATTCACCATTAACCTGGGCAACTATTGTAAGTACTTTCGTTCAAATTGAAGCTACCTTTTTAAAGCTAGAGAGATATTAAAGTTTAAATTTTTCATTTCTAACCCTTTTCTTCAAGGGGCTACATTTGTTTCCAAAAGTTTCCAGAAAAGGATTTAGTTTTCAGCAAGGATTTAGTTTTCAGCTTGTGACGGCTACATTGTTTCGAAAAGCTTCCAAGAAGTCTTTTTTGTTATTGCAAGTCAAGTCAAGTCAAGTCAGTTTTATTTGTATAGCACATTTAAAAACAACCCACGTTGACCAAAGTACTGCACATCTGATTAGGAAAAAAAAACAAAACATCTGATTAGGAAAAAAAAAAAAACGGGCACACTTGGAGAGTAAGAGTGGGGCTGGGGAAGGAGAGAATGGGGGGTGTGGGGACGGGCCCAACGGGCCCTCCCCAACGGGCACACTTGGAGAGTAAGAGTGGGGCTGGGGGAGGAGAGAATGGGGGGTGTGGGGACGGGCCCAACGGGCCCTCTTTTCTAGTATAATACTAAAACTCTGCGTTCGTATGTAGGGATGTATGTGTGTATGTACGGAAGATTCCGAAGTTTAACTTACAAACCCTACTCCTCCAAGACGGTACACCAAAGCGCTACGATTTTTGTACCGCCGTATTCACCATTAACCTGGGCAACTATTGTAAGTACTTTCGTTCAAATTGAAGCTACCTTTTTAAAGCTAGAGAGATATTAAAGTTTAAATTTTTCATTTCTAACCCTTTTCTTGAAGGGGCTACATTTGTTTCCAAAAGTTTCCAGAAAAGGATTTAGTTTTCAGCAAGGATTTAGTTTTCAGCTTGTGACGGCTACATTGTTTCGAAAAGCTTCCAACAAGTCTTTTTTGTTATTGCAAGTCAAGTCAAGTCAAGTCAAGTCAGTTTTATTTGTATAGCACATTTAAAAACAACCCACGTTGACCAAAGTACTGCACATCTGATTAGGAGAAAGAAAACGAGAAAGAAAAAAAAATGAAGGCTATAGTGGTCACTTGACATACACAGATCAGGAGGACGGGCCCAACGGGCACACTTGGAGAGTAAGAGTGGGGCTGGGGGAGGAGAGAATGGGGGGTGTGGGGACGGGCCCAACGGGCCCTCTTTTCTAGTATAATACTAAAACTCTGCGTTCGTATGTATGTGTGTATGTGTGTATGTGTGTATATACGGAAGATAACTTACAAACCCTACTCCTCCAAGACGGTACACCAAAGCGCTACGATTTTTGTACCGCCGTATTCACCATTAACCTGGGCAACTATTGTAAGTGCTTTCGTTCAAATTGAAGCTAACTTTTTAAAGCTAGAGAGATATTAAAGTTTAAATTTTCATTTCTAACCCTTTTCTTCAAGGGGCTACATTTGTTTCCAAAAGTTTCCAGAAAAGGATTTAGTTTTCAGCAAGGATTTAGTTTTCAGCTTGTGACGGCTACATTGTTTCGAAAAGCTTCCAAGAAGTCTTTTTTGTTATTGCAAGTCAAGTCAAGTCAAGTCAGTTTTATTTGTATAGCACATTTAAAAACAACCCACATTCACCAAAGTACTGCACATCTGATTAGGAAAAAAAAAAAAAAATGAAGGCTATAGTGGTCACTTGACATACACAGATCAGGAGGACGGGCCCAACGGGCACACTTGGAGAGTAAGAGTGGGGCTGGGGGAGGAGAGAATGGGGGGGGTGGGGACGGGCCCAACGGGCCCTCTTTTCTAGTATACTACTAAAACTCTGCGGTCCAACATTCCGTATGTATATACGGAAGATTCCGTATGTATGTACGGAAGATTCCGAAGATTTCTGTCCATAACTTACAAACCCTACTCCTCCCAGACGGTACACCAAAGCGCTACGATTTTTGTACCGCCATATTCACCATTAACATGGGCAACTATTGTAAGTACTTTTGTTCAAATTGAAGCTACCTTTTTAAAGCTAGAGAGATATTAAAGTTTAAATTTTCATTTCTAACACTTTTCTTGAAGGGGCCAAACCCTACTCCTCCCAGACGGTACACCAAAGCGCTACGATTTTTGTACCGCCGTATTCACCATTAAGATGGGCAACTATTGTAAGTACTTTCGTTCAAATTGAAGCTACCTTTTTAAAGCTAGAGAGATATTAAAGTTTAAATTTTTCATTTCTAACCCTTTTCTTGAAGGGGCTTCAGCGCGTGATGTCACAATGGCACCCGTGCACCAATGAGAGATCAGCTCGCGATGGACAAGCGGCTGCTATTGGGTGTTTACTACTTTAAATTTACATAAATTTTTTTCTGACCTTTTTTTTCAAGGTCTTCAGCTTGTGACGTCACAATGCTTGTGTGAGATGGTTGCAATATTGTTGCGAAAAGCAACTGCCAGTTTTTTAAAGTTGTGCGAGTCACTTAACATACACAGATCAGCATGGGGCCCCTATTCCCTCCCTCCCCCCCCCTTCCCCCTCAACCCCTTCCTCCCCACTCCTCCCCACTCCTTCCCACCTCCACCCCCCCCTCCCTCCCCCCATTCCCCCCTCCCCTCCCCCCTCCCTCCCCCTCCACCCTCCACACCTCCCTCCCTCCCCCTTCCCTCCCTCCCCTCCTCCCGGTTACAATGGAAACCCTACGAGGACGGGCCCAACGGGGAAAGAGGGGTACTGGGAAAAGGGGAGGTCCCCCTCACTCCCCCTTCCCCATCCCATCCCCCTCCCTACCCTCTCCCGCCCCCTTCCCCCCCTCCCCTTCCCCCCTCCCTCCCCTCCTCCCTCCACACCTCCCTCCTCCCTCCCTCCCCTTCCCTCCCTCCCATCCTCCCAATGCTTGTGTGAGATGGTTGCAACATTGTTTCGAAAGCAGCTGACAGAAGCACTAAGTAGCCGCGAATGTTTCAAAACCAGCACTTAACCGCGAATGTTTTTTAAAAAAGCACTTAACCGCGAATGTTTCAAAACAAGCAATTAAAAAGCACTTATTTTTTTTAAAGTATTTTTTTTTATTCCAAGAGAATGGGGGTGTCTGAGAATGGGGACTGGGGAGGGGGACAACAGGGGTCGTTGCGGTGGGGGCTTGGTGGTGGGGGAAAGAGGGGTACTGGGAAAAGGGGAGGTCCCACTTCCCCCCTCAACCTCTTCCTCCCCCCTCCTTCCCACCTCCATCCCCACTCTCTCCCCCCTCAATCCCAACCTCCATCACCACTCAGCCCCTAACTCACCCGTCCCTCCTTCCCTCCATCCGACCCTCCCCCACTCCCTCCCCCCCTCCCTCCACCCTTCCACCCCTCTCCCCCTCCCCCCTCCTTCCACCCTCCCTCCCCCCCCTCCCGGTTACAATGGAAACCCTACGGGGACGGGCCCAACGGGGAAAGAGGGGTACTGGGAAAAGGGGAGGTCCCCCTCACTCCCCCCTCCCTCCCCCCTTCCCCTCCCCTCCCCCCCTCCCCTCTCCCTCCCCCTCCCTCCCCCTCCCTCCCCCTCCCTCCCCCTCCCCCCTACCCCCCTCCCTCCCCTCCCCCCTCCCTCCCCTCCCCTCCTCCCTCCACACCTCCCTCCTCCCTCCCTCCCCCTTCCCGCCCTCCCCTCCTCCCGGTTACAATGGAAACCCTACGAGGACGGGCCCAACGGGGAAAGAGGGGTACTGGGAAAAGGGGAGGTCCCCCTCCCTCCCTCCCCCCTACCCACCTCCCTCCCCTCTCCCTCCCCCCATCCCTCCTCCCTTCCCCCCTCCCCCCTCCCATCCCCCCCTCTCCCCCCTCCCTCCCCCCTACCCCCCTCCCTCCCCTCTCCCTCCCCCCTCCACCCTCCCCTCACCCCCTCCCTCCCCTCCTCCCTCCCCCTTCCCTCCCCCAACCCTCCCCATTTCCTCCCATCCCGGTTACAATGGAAACCCTACGAGGACGGGCCCAACGGGCCCACTCGGTCTAGTATACTACTAAAACTCTGCGTTCGTGTGTATGTACGGAAGATTCCATATGTACGAAAGATTCCGTATGTACGAAAGATTCCGTATGTACGAAAGATTCCGAAGTGTCTTTGCTTGAGGCTTAACTTACAAACCCTACTCCTCCTAGACGGTACACCAAAGCGCTACGATTTTTGTACCGCCGTATTCACCATTAACATGGGCAACTATTGTAAGTACTTTCGTTCAAATTGAAGCTACCTTTTTAAAGCTAGAGAGATATTAAAGTTTAAATTTTTCATTTCTAACCCTTTTCTTGAAGGGGCTTCAGCGCGTGATGTCACAATGGCACCCGTGCACCAATGAGAGATCAGCTCGCGATGGACAAGCGGCTGCTATTGGGTGTTTACTACTTTAAATGTACATAATTTTTTTTCTGACCTTTTTTTTCAAGGTCTTCAGCTTGTGACGTCACAATGCTTGTGTGAGATGGTTGCAACATTGTTGCGAAAAGCAACTGCCAGTTTTTTAAAGTTGTGCGAGTCACTTAACATACACAGATCAGCATGGGGCCCCTATTCCCTCCCTCCCCCCCTTCCCCCCTCAACCCCTTCCGCCCCACTCCTTCCCACCTCCACCCCCCTCCCTCCCCCCCTTCCCCCCTCCCCTCCCCCCTCCCTCCCCCTCCACCCTCCACACCTCCCTCCCTCCCCCTTCCCTCCCTCCCCTCCTCCCGGTTACAATGGAAACCCTACGAGGACGGGCACAACGGGGAAAGAGGGGTACTGGGAAAAGGGGAGGTCCCCCTCCCTCCCCTTCCCCTCCCCTCCCCCCCTACCCCTCTCCCTCCCCCCTCACCCCCCTCCCTCCCCCTCTCCCTCCCCCTCCCCCCCTTCCCCCCTCCCTTCCCCCCTCCCTCACCCTCCCCTCCCTCCACACCTCCCTCCTCCCTCCCTCCCCCTTCCCTCCCTCCCCTCCTCCCGGTTACAATGGAAACCCTACGAGGACGGGCCCAACGGGGAAAGAGGGGTACTGGGAAAAGGGGAGGTCCCACTTCACCTCTCAACCCCTTCCTCCCCCCTCCTTCCCACCTCCATCCCCACTCCCTCCCCCCCTCCCTCCCCCTCAATCCCAACCTCCATCACCACTCAGCCCCTAACTCCCCCCCTCCCTCCTTCCCTCCATCCCACCCTCCCCCACTCCCTCCCAACTCCCTCCACCCTTCCATCCCTCTCCCCCTCCCCCCTCCTTCCACCCTCCCTCCCCCCTCCCGGTTACAATGGAAACCCTACGGGGACGGGCCCAACGGGGAAAGAGGGGTACTGGAAAAAGGGGAGATCCCCCTCCCTCCCCTCCACCCTACCCCCTCCCCCCTTCCCTCCCCCTTCCCCCTCCCCTTCCCCCCCTCCCTCCCCCTCCCCTCCTCCCTCCACACCTCCCTCCTCCCTCCATCCCCCCTCCCGGTTACAATGGAAACCCTACGAGGACGGGCCCAACGGGGAAAGAGGGGTACTGGGAAAAGGGGAGGTCCCCCTTCCCCCCTCAACCCCTTCATCCCCCTCCTTCCCACCTACATCCCCACTCCCTCCCCCCTCCTCCCCCTCCATCCCCAACTCCCTCCCCCCTCCCCCTCCCCCCTAACTCCCCCCCTCCCTCCTTCCCTCCATCCCTCCCTCCCCAATCCCTCCCCCCTCCCTCCACCCTTCCATCCCTCTCCCCCCTCCTTTCACCCTCCCTCCCCCCTCCCGGTTACAATTAAAACCCTACGAGGACGGGCCCATCGGGGAAAGAGGGGTACTGGGAAAAGGGGAGGTCCCCCTCCCTTCCCCCTTCCCCCTCCCCTCCCCACTCCCTCCCCCTCCCCCCTACCCCCTCCCTCCCCTCCCCTCCTCCCTCCACACCTCCCTCCTCCCTCCCTCCCCTTCCCTCCCTCCCCTCCTCCCGGTTACAATGGAAACCCTACGAGGACGGGCCCAACGGGGAAAGAGGGGTACTGGGAAAAGGGGAGGTCCCCCTCCCTCCCCCTTACACCCTCCCTCCCTCCCCCTCCCCCTCTCCCACTCCCCTCCCCTCCCCCTCCCTCCCCCTCCCCTCCTCCCTCCACACCTCCCTCCTCCCTCCTTCCCCCTTCCCTCCCTCCCCTCCTCTCGGTTAAAATGGAAACCCTACGAGGACGGGCCCAACGGGGAAAGAGGGGTACTGGGAAAAGGGGACGTCCCCCTCCCTCACCCCCTCCCCTCCCCCCTCCCTCCCCCCTACCCCCCTCCCTCCCCTCTCCCTCCCCCCCTTCCCCCTCCCTCCCCCTCCCCTCCTCCCTCCCCCTCCCCTCCTCCCTCCACACCTCCCTCCTCCCTCCCTCCCCCTTCCCTACCTCCCCTCCTCCCGGTTACAATGGAAACCCTACGACGACGGGCCCAACGGGGAAAGAGGGGTACTGGGAAAACGGGTGGTCCCCCTCCCTCCCCCCTTCCCCCCTCCCTTCCCCCTCCCCTCCCCACTCCCTCCCCCTCCCCCCTACCCCCCTCCCTCCCCTCCCCTCCTCCCTCCACACCTCCCTCCTCCCTCCCTCCCCTTCCCTCCCTCCCCTCCTCCCGGTTACAATGGAAACCCTACGAGGAAGGGCCCAACAGGGAAAGAGGGGTACTGGGAAAAGGGGAGGTCCCCCTCCCTCCCCCTTACACCCTCCCTCCCTCCCCCTCCCCCTCTCCCTCCCCCCTCCCCTCCCCCTCCCTCCCCCTCCCCTCCTCCCTCCACACCTCCCTCCTCCCTCCTTCCCCCTTCCCTCCCTCCCCTCCTCTCGGTTAAAATGGAAACCCTACGAGGACGGGCCCAACGGGGAAAGAGGGGTACTGGGAAAAGGGGACGTCCCCCTCCCTCACCCCCTCCCCTCCCCCCTCCCTCCCCCCTACCCCCCTCCCTCCCCTCTCCCTCCCCCCCTTCCCCCTCCCTCCCCCTCCCCTCCTCCCTCCCCCTCCCCTCCTCCCTCCACACCTCCCTCCTCCCTCCCTCCCCCTTCCCTACCTCCCCTCCTCCCGGTTACAATGGAAACCCTACGACGACGGGCCCAACGGGGAAAGAGGGGTACTGGGAAAACGGGTGGTCCCCCTCCCTCCCCCCTTCCCCCCTCCCTACCCCCTCCCTCCCCTCTCCCTCCCCCTTCCCCCTTCCCCCCTCCCCCTCCCCTCCCCCCTCCACACCTCCCTCCTCCCTTCCCTCCCCCCCACTCCCCTCCCGGTTACAATGGAAACCTTACGAGGACGGGCACAACGGGGAAAGATGGGTACTGGGAAAAGGGGAGGTCCCCCTCCCTCCCCCTTCCACCCTCCCCCCTTCCCCCCACCCCTCCCCCTCTCCCTCCCCCCTCCCTCCACCTCCCCCCCTTCCCCCCTCCCCCTCCCTCCCCCTCCCCTCCTCCCTCCACACCTCCCTCTTCCCTCCCTCCCCCCTCCCTCCCTGCCTCATGGTTACAATGGAAACCCTACGAGGACGGGCCCAACGGGGAAAGGGGTGTGCTGGGGAAAGGGGGGGGGAGAGTAAGAGTGTATCTGGGGGAGAGACAATGGGGGGGGTCTGAGAATGGGGACTGGGGAGGGGGACAACAGGGGGCTTGGTGGTTTGGGAAAGAAGAGTACTGGGAAAAGGGGAGGTACCCCTCCCTCCCCACTCTCCTTCCTCCCTCATCCCTCCCTCCCTCCCGTCCCAGCAGCGCTGACCGCCGGGAGGTGTAGTCGCCGTCGCCTCTCCCGCTGTTTGATTTCATTTATAACAAAGACATTTATTTAAAATGAGGAATGTGATTTTCATTAAGTTTGATTTTATTCATTTAAAAAAAGCTGATGCTCTATAGACAAGTTTATTTCCTTTTCAACAAAGAACGCTGTTTATTTTAAAGTAAAATAGACCCTCCCCCCCACCCCCCTCCCTCCCCTCTCCCTCCCCATCCCCCTCCCCCCCTTCCCCCTCCCCTCCCCCCTCCACTCCACCCTCCCCTCCCCCCCTCCCTCCCACTTCCCTCCCTCCCATCCTCCCGGTTACAATGGAAACCCTACGAGGACGGGCCCAACGGGCCCACTCGGTCTAGTATCTATCTATATAGTACTAAAACTCTGCGGTCCAACATTCCGTATGTATATACGGAAGATTCCGTATGTATATACGGAAGATTCCGTATGTATATACGGAAGATTCCGAAGATTTCTGTCCATAACTTACAAACCCTGCTCCTCCCAGACGGTACACCAAAGCGCTATGGACAAGCGGCTGCTATTGGGTGTTTACTACTTTAAATGTACATAATTTTTTTTCTGACCTTTTTTTTCAAGGTCTTCAGCTTGTGTCGTCACAATGCTTGTGTGAGATGGTTGCAACATTGTTGCGAAAAGCAACTGCCAGTTTTTTAAAGTTGTGCGAGTCACTTAACATACACAGATCAGCATGGGGCCCCTATTCCCTCCCTCCCCCCCCCTTCCCCCCTCAACCCCTTCCTCCCCACTCCTTCCCACCTCCACCCCCCCTCCCTCCCCCCCTTCCCCCCTCCCCTCCCCCTCCCTCCCCCTCCACCCTCCACACCTCCCTCCCTCCCCCTTCCCTCCCTCCCCTCCTCCCGGTTACAATGGAAACCCTACGAGGACGGGCCCAACGGGGAAAGAGGGGTACTGGGAAAAGGGGAGGTCCCCCTCCCTCCCCTTCCCCCTCCCCTCCCCCCCTACCCCTCTCCCTCCCCCTCACCCCCCTCCCCCCCTCCCTCCCCCCTCCCCCCTTCCCCCCTCCCCTCCCCCCTCCCTCCCCCTCCCCTCCCTCCACACCTCCCTCCTCCCTCCCTCCCCCTTCCCTCCCTCCCCTCCTCCCGGTTACAATGGAAACCCTACGAGGACGGGCCCAACGGGGAAAGAGGGGTACTGGGAAAAGGGGAGGTCCCCCTCACTCCCCCTTCCCCATCCCATCCCCCCTCCCTCCCCTCTCATGCCCCCTTCCCCCCCTCCCCTTCCCCCCTCCCTCCCCTCCTCCCTCCACACCTCACTCCTCCCTCCTTCCCCTTCCCTCCCTCCCATCCTCCCAATGCTTGTGTGAGATGGTTGCAACATTGTTTCGAAAAGCAACTGACAGAAGCACTAAGTAGCCGCGAATGTTTCAAAACCAGCACTTAACCGCGAATGTTTTTTAAAAAAGCACTTAACCGCGAATGTTTCAAAACAAGCAATTAAAAAGCACTTTTTAAAAAAAAGTATTTTTTTTTATTCCAAGAGAATGGGGGGGGTCTGAGAATGGGGACTGGGTAGGGGGACAACAGGGGTCGTTGCGGTGGGGGCTTGGTGGTGGGGGAAAGAGGGGTACTGGGAAAAGGGGAGGTCCCACTTCCCCCTCAACCTCTTCCTCCCCCCTCCTTCCCACCTCCATCCCCACTCTCTCCCCCCTCAATCCCAACCTCCATCACCACTCAGCCCCTAACTCACCCCTCCCTCCTTCCCTCCATCCGACCCTCCCCCACTCCCTCCACCCTTCCACCCCTCTCCCCCTCCTTCCACCCTCCCTCCCCCCCTCCCGGTTACAATGAAAACCCTACGGGGACGGGCCCAACGGGGAAAGAGGGGTACTGGGAAAAGGGGAGTTGCCCTCCCTCCCCTCCTCCCTCCCCTCCCCCCTACCCCTCTTCCCCCCTCCCCCTCCCCTCCCCCCCTCCCTCCCCCTCCCCTCCTCCCTCCACACCTCCCTCCACACCTCCCTCCTCCCTCCCTCCCCCCCTCCCGGTTACAATGGAAACCCTACGAGGACGGGCCCAACGGGGAAAGAGGAGTACTGGGAAAAGGGGAGGTCCCCCTCCCTCCCCCCTTTCCCCTCCCCTCCCCCATTCCCTCTCCCTCCCCCTCCCTCCCCCTCCCCCCTACCCCCCTCCCTCCCCTCCCCCCTCCCTCCCCTCCCCTCCTCCCTCCACACCTCCCTCCTCCCTCCCTCCCCCTTCCCGCCCTCCCCTCCTCCCGGTTACAATGGAAACCCTACGAGGACGGGCCCAACGGGGAAAGAGGGGTACTGGGAAAAGGGGAGGTCCCCCTCCCTCCCTCCCCCCTACCCACCTCCCTCCCCTCTCCCTCCCCCCCTTCCCTCCTCCCTTCCCCCCTCCCCTCCCCCCTCCCATCCCCCCCTCTCCCCCCTCCCTCCCCCCTACCCCCCTCCCTCCCCTCTCCCTCCCCCCTCCCCCCCTCCCCTCCCCCCCTCCCTCCCCTCCTCCCTCCCCCTTCCCTCCCCCAACCCTCCCCCTTTCCTCCCCTCCCGGTTACAATGGAAACCCTACGAGGACGGGCCCAACGGGCCCACTCGGTCTAGTATCTATCTATATAATACTAAAACTCTGCGGTCCAACATTCCGTATGTATATACGGAAGATTCCGTATGTATATACGGAAGATTCCGAAGATTTCTGTCCATAACTTACAAACCCTGCTCCTCCCAGACGGAACACCAAAGCGCAACGATTTTTGTACCGCCGTATTCACCATTGACATGGGCAACTATTGTAAGTACTTTTGTTCAAATTGAAGCTACCTTTTTAAAGCTAGAGAGATATTAAAGTTTAAATTTTCATTTCTAACACTTTTCTTGAAGGGGCCAAACCCTACTCCTCCCAGACGGTACACCAAAGCGCTACGATTTTTGTACCGCCGTATTCACCATTAACATGGGCAACTATTGTAAGTACTTTCGTTCAAATTGAAGCTACCTTTTTAAAGCTAGAGAGATATTAAAGTATAAATTTTCATTTCTAACCCTTTTCTTGAAGGGGCTTCAGTGCGTGATGTCACAATGGCACCCGTGCACCAATGAGAGATCAGCTCGGTTTTAAATTTACATCTTCAGCTTGTGACGTCACAATGCTTGTGTGAGATTGTTGCAACATTGTTGCGAAAAGCAACTGCCAGTTTTTTAAAGTTGTGCAAGTCACTTAACATACACAGATCAGCATGGGGCCCCTATTCCCTCCCTCCCCCCCTTACCCCCTCAACCCCTTCCTCCCCACTCCTTCCCACCTCCATCCCCACTCCCTCCCCCCCTCCTCCCCAACTCCCTCCCCACCTCCCTCACCCCTCCTCCCCTAACTCCCCCCCCTCCCTCCTTCCCTCCATCCTCCCCCCCTCCCTCCACCCTTCCATCCCTCTCCCCCTCCCCCCTCCTTCCACCCTCCCTCCCCCCCTTCTGGTTACAAAGGAAACCCTACGGGGACGGGCCCAACGGGGAAAGAGGGGTACTGGGAAAAGGGGAGGTCCCCCTCCCTCCCCTTCCCCCCTCCCCTCCCCCCTCCCCCTGCCCCCTAACCCTCTCCCTCCCCCTCCCCTCCCCCCCTCCCCTCCTCCCTCCACACCTCCTCCTCCCTCCCTCCCCTCCTCCCGGTTACAATGGAAACCCTACGAGGACGGGCCCAACGGGGAAAGAGGGGTACTGGGAAAAGGGGAGGTCCCCCTCCCTCCCCCCTTCCCCCATCCCATCCCCCCTCCCTCCCCTCTCCCTCCCCCCCGTTCCCCCTCCCCTTCCCCCCTCCCTCCACACCTCTCTCCTCCCTCCCTCCCCTTCCCTCCCTCCCATCCTCCCAATGCTTGTTTGAGATGGGTGCTACATTGTTTCGAAAAGCACCACTAACAGATCGCAGTGAGAAGCACTATGTGACCGTGAATGTTTCAAAACAAGCACTTAAAAAGCACTTATCTTTTTTTAAAGTATTTTTTTTTATTGCAAGTCACTTATCATACACAGATCAGCATTGGGCCCCTATGCTCGTGGGCCACCGGGGCAAGTGTTTCGAAAAAAGCACTGAGAGTGTGTCTGGGGGAGAGAGAGAATGGGGGGGGGGGGTCTGAGAATGGGGACTGGGGAGGGGGACAACAGGGGTCGTTGCGGAGGGGGCTTGGTGGTGGGGGAAAGAGGGGTACTGGGAAAAGGGGAGGTCCCACTTCCCCCCTCAACCCCTTCCTCCCCCCTCCTTCTCACCTCCATCCCCACTCCCTCCCCCCTCCCTCCCCCCTCAATCCCAACCTCCTTCACCACTCAGCCCCTAACTCCCCCCCTCCCTCCTTCCCTCCATCCCACCCTCCCCCACTCCCTCCCCCCTCCCTCCACCATTCCATCCCTCTCCCCCTCCCCCCTCCTTCCACCCTCCCTCCCCTCCTCCCGGTTACAATGGAAACCCTACGAGGACGGGCCCAATGGGGAAAGAGGGGTACTGGGAAAATGGGAGGTTCCCCTCCCTCCCCCCTCACTCCCCCCTCCCTCCCTTCTCCCTCCCCCCCTCCCTCCCCCTCCCCTTCCCCCCTCCCTCCCCTTCCCCCCTCCCTCCCCTTCCGCCCTCCCCCCTCCCTCCCCCTCCCCCCTACCCCCTTCCCTCCCCTCTCCCTCCCCCCCTTCCCCCCTCCCCTCCCCCCTCCCTCCCCCTCCCCTCCCCCCTCCACACCTCCCTACTCCCTCCCTCGAAAAGCAACTGACAGAAGCACTAAGTAGCCGCGAATGTTTCAAAACCAGCACTTAACCGCGAAAGTTTTTTAAAAAAGCACTTAACCGCGAATGTTTCAAAACAAGCAATTAAAAAGCACTTTTTAAAAAAAAGTTTTTTTTTTAATTCCAAGAGAATGGGGGGGGTCTGAGAATGGGGACTGGGGAGGGGGACAACAGGGGTCGTTGCGGTGGGGGCTTGGTGGTGGGAGAAAGAGGGGTACTGGGAAAAGGGGAGGTCCCACTTCCCCCTCAACCTCTTCCTCCCCCCTCCTTCCCACCTCCATCCCCACTCTCTCCCCCCTCAATCCCAACCTCCATCACCACTCAGCCCCTAACTCACCCCTCCCTCCTTCCCTCCATCCGACCCTCCCCCACTCCCTCCCCCCCTCCCTCCACCCTTCCACCCCTCTCCCCCTCCTTCCACCCTCCCTCCCCCCCTCCCGGTTACAATGGAAACCCTATGGGGACGGGCCCAACGGGGAAAGAGGGGTACTGGGAAAAGGGGAGTTCCCCTCCCTCCCCTCCTCCCTCCCCTCCCCCCTCCCCCTCTTCCCCCCTCCCCCTCCCCTCCCCCCCTCCCTCCCCCTCCCCACCTCCCTCCACACCTCCCTCCTCCCTCCCTCCCCCCCTCCCGGTTACAATGGAAACCCTACGAGGACGGGCCCAACGGGGAAAGAGGAGTACTGGGAAAAGGGGAGGTCCCCCTCCCTCCCCCCTTCCCCCTCCCCTCCCCCATCCCCTCTCCCTCCCCCTCCCTCCCCCTCCCCGCTACCCCCCTCCATCCCCTCCCCCCTCCCTCCCCTCCCCTCCTCCCTCCACACCTCCCTCCTCCCTCCCTCCTCCCTCCCTCCCCCTTCCCGCCCTCCCCTCCTCCCGGTTACAATGGAAACCCTACGAGGACGGGCCCAACGGGGAAAGAGGGGTACTGGGAAAAGGGGAGGTCCCCCTCCCTCCCTCCTCCCTACCCACCTCCCTCCCCTCTCCCTCCCCCCCTTCCCTCCTCCCTTCCCCCATCCCCCCCTCTCCCCCCTCCCTCACCCCTACCCCCCTCCCTCCCCTCTCCCTCCCCCCCTCCCCTCCCCACATCCCTCCCCTCCTCCCTCCCCCTTCCCTCCCCCAACCCTCCCCCTTTCCTCCCCTCCCGGTTACAATGGAAACCCTACGAGGACGGGCCCAACGGGCCCACTCGGTCTAGTATAATACTAAAACTCTGCGGTCCAACATTCCGTATGTATATACGGAAGATTCCGTATGTATATACGGAAGATTCCGAAGATTTCTGTCCATAACTTACAAACCCTACTCCTCCCAGACGGTACACCAAAGCGCTACGATTTTTGTACCGCCATATTCACCATTAACATGGGCAACTATTTGTAAGTACTTTCGTTCAAATTGAAGCTACCTTTTTAAAGCTAGAGAGATATTAAAGTTTAAATTTTCATTTCTAACACTTTTCTTGAAGGGGCCAAACCCTACTCCTCCCAGACGGTACACCAAAGCGCTACGATTTTTGTACCGCCGTATTCACCATTAACATGGGCAACTATTGTAAGTACTTTCGTTCAAATTGAAGCTACCTTTTTAAAGCTAGAGAGATATTAAAGTTTAAATTTTTCATTTCTAACCCTTTTCTTGAAGGGGCTTCAGCGCGTGATGTCACAATGGCACCCGTGCATCAATGAGAGATCAGCTCGCGATGGACAAGCGGCTGCTATTGGGTGTTTACTACTTTAAATTTACATAATTTTTCTGACCTTTTTTTTCAAGGTCTTCAGCTTGTGACGTCACAATGCTTGTGTGAGAGGTTGCAACATTGTTGCGAAAAGCAACTGCCAGTTTTTTAAAGTTGTGCGAGTCACTTAACATACACAGATCAGCATGGGGCCCCTATTCCCTCCCTCCCCCCCTTCCCCCCTCAACCCCTTCCTCCCCACTCCTTCCCACCTCCATCCCCACTCCCTCCCCCCCTCCTCCCCAACTCCCTCCCCACCTCCCTCACCCCTCCTCCCCTAACTACCCCCCCTCCCTCCTTCCCTCCATTCTCCCCCCCTCCCTCCACCCTTCCATCCCTCTCCCCCTCCCCCCTCCTTCCACCCTCCCTCCCCCCCTTCTGGTTACAAAGGAAACCCTACGGGGACGGGCCCAACGGGGAAAGAGGGGTACTGGGAAAAGGGGAGGTCCCCCTCCCTCCCCTTCCCCCCTTCCCTCCCCCCTCCCCCTCCCCCCTAACCCTCTCCCTCCCCCTCCCCTCCCCCCCTCCCCTCCTCCCTCCACACCTCCTCCTCCCTCCCTCCCCTCCTCCCGGTTACAATGGAAACCCTACGAGGACGGGCCCAACGGGGAAAGAGGGGTACTGGGAAAAGGGGAGGTCCCCCTCCCTCCCCCCTTCCCCCATCCCATCCCCCCTCCCTCCCCTCTCCCTCCCCCCCGTTCCCCCTCCCCTTCCCCCCTCCCTCCACACCTCTCTCCTCCCTCCCTCCCCTTCCCTCCCTCCCATCCTCCCAATGCTTGTTTGAGATGGGTGCTACATTGTTTCGAAAAGCACCACTAACAGATCGCAGTGAGAAGCACTATGTGACCGCGAATGTTTCAAAACAAGCACTTAAAAAGCACTTATCTTTTTTTAAAGTATTTTTTTTTATTGCAAGTCACTTAACATACACAGATCAGCATTGGGCCCCTATGCTCGTGGGCCACCGGGGCAAGTGTTTCGAAAAAAGCACTGAGAGTGTGTCTGGGGGAGAGAGAGAATGGGGGGGGGGGGGGTCTGAGAATGGGGACTGGGGAGGGGGACAACAGGGGTCGTTGCGGAGGGGGCTTGGTAGTGGGGGAAAGAGGGGTACTGGGAAAAGGGGAGGTCCCACTTCCCCCCTCAACCCCTTCCTCCCCCCTCCTTCCCACCTCCATCCCCACTCCCTCCCCCCTCCCTCCCCCCTCAATCCCAACCTCCTTCACCACTCAGCCCCTAACTCCCCCCCTCCCTCCTTCCCTCCATCCCACCCTCCCCCACTCCCTCCCCCCTCCCTCCACCATTCCATCCCTCTCCCCCTCCCCCTCCTTCCACCCTCCCTCCCCTCCTCCCGGTTACAATGGAAACCCTACGAGGACGGGCCCAATGGGGAAAGAGGGGTACTGGGAAAATGGGAGGTTCCCCTCCCTCCCCCCTCACTCCCTTCTCCCTCCCTCCCTCCCCCCCTCCCTCCCCCTCCCCTTCCCCCCTCCCTCCCCTTCCCCCCTCCCCCCTCCCTCCCCCTCCCCCCTACCCCCTTCCCTCCCCTCTCCCTCCCCCCCTTCCCCCCTCCCCCTCCCTCCCCCTCCCCTCCCCCCTCCACACCTCCCTACTCCCTCCCTCGAAAAGCAACTGACAGAAGCACTAAGTAGCCGCGAATGTTTCAAAACCAGCACTTAACCGCGAATGTTTTTTTAAAAAGCACTTAACCGCGAATGTTTCAAAACAAGCAATTAAAAAGCACTTTTTTTTTAAAAGTATTTTTTTTTATTCCAAGAGAATGGGGGGGGTCTGAGAATGGGGACTGGGGAGGGGGACAACAGGGGTCGTTGCGGTGGGGGCTTGGTGGTGGGAGAAAGAGGGGTACTGGGAAAAGGGGAGGTCCCACTTCCCCCTCAACCTCTTCCTCCCCCCTCCTTCCCACCTCCATCCCCACTCTCTCCCCCCTCAATCCCAACCTCCATCACCACTCAGCCCCTAACTCACCCCTCCCTCCTTCCCTCCATCCGACCCTCCCCCACTCCCTCCCCCCCTCCCTCCACCCTTCCACCCCTCTCCCCCTCCTTCCACCCTCCCTCCCCCCCTCCCGGTTACAATGGAAACCCTACGGGGACGGGCCCAACGGGGAAAGAGGGGTACTGGGAAAAGGGGAGTTCCCCTCCCTCCCCTCCTCCCTCCCCTCCCCCCTACCCCTCTTCCCCCCTCCCCCTCCCCTCCCCCCCTCCCTCCCCCTCCCCTCCTCCCTCCACACCTCCCTCCACACCTCCCTCCTCCCTCCCTCCCCCCCTCCCGGTTACAATGGAAACCCTACGAGGACGGGCCCAACGGGGAAAGAGGAGTACTGGGAAAAGGGGAGGTCCCCCTCCCTCCCCCCTTCCCCCTCCCCTCCCCCATCCCCTCTCCCTCCCCCTCCCTCCCCCTCCCCCCTACCCCCCTCCCTCCCCTCCCCCTCCCTCCCCTCCCCTCCTCCCTCCACACCTCCCTCCTCCCTCCCTCCCCCTTCCCGCCCTCCCCTCCTCCCGGTTACAATGGAAACCCAACGAGGACGGGCCCAACGGGGAAAGAGGGGTACTGGGAAAAGGGGAGGTCCCCCTCCCTCCCTCCCCCCTACCCACCTCACTCCCCTCTCCCTCCCCCCCTTCCCTCCTCCCTTCCCCCCTCCCCTCCCCCCTCCCATCCCCCCTCTCCCCCCTCCCTCCCCCCTACCCCCCTCCCTCCCCTCTCCCTCCCCCCCTCCCCTCCCCCCCTCCCTCCCCTCCTCCCTCCCCCTTCCCTCCCCCAACCCTCCCCCTTTCCTCCCCTCCCGGTTACAATGGAAACCCTACGAGGACGGGCCCAACGGGCCCACTCGGTCTAGTATACTACTAAAACTCTGCGGTCCAACATTCCGTATGTATATACGGAAGATTCCGTATGTATATACGGAAGATTCCGAAGATTTCTGTCCATAACTTACAAACCCTGCTCCTCCCAGACGGTACACCAAAGCGCTACGATTTTTGTACCGCCGTATTCACCATTAACATGGGCAACTGTTGTAAGTACTTTCGTTCAAATTGAAGCTACCTTTTTAAAGTTAGAGAGATATTAAAGTTTAAATTTTCATTTCTAACACTTCTCTTGAAGGGGCCAAACCCTACTCCTCCCAGACGGTACACCAAAGCGCTACGATTTTTGTACCGCCGTATTCACCATTAACATGGGCAACTATTGTAAGTACTTTCGTTCAAATTGAAGCTACCTTTTTAAAGCTAGAGAGATATTAAAGTATAAATTTTCATTTCTAACCCTTTTCTTGAAGGGGCTTCAGTGCGTGATGTCACAATGGCACCCGTGCACCAATGAGAGATCAGCTCGGTTTTAAATTTACATCTTCAGCTTGTGACGTCACAATGCTTGTGTGAGATTGTTGCAACATTGTTGCGAAAAGCAACTGCCAGTTTTTTAAAGTTGTGCAAGTCACTTAACATACACAGATCAGCATGGGGCCCCTATTCCCTCCCTCCCCCCCTTCCCCCCTCAACCCCTTCCTCCCCACTCCTTCCCACCTCCATCCCCACTCCCTCCCCCCCTCCTCCCCAACACCCTCCCCACCTCCCTCACCCCTCCTCCCCTAACTCCCCCCCCCTCCCTCCTTCCCTCCATCCTCCCCCCCTCCCTCCACCCTTCCATCCCTCTCCCCCTCCCCCCTCCTTCCACCCTCCCTCCCCCCCTTCTGGTTACAAAGGAAACCCTACGGGGACGGGCCCAACGGGGAAAGAGGGGTACTGGGAAAAGGGGAGGTCCCCCTCCCTCCCCTTCCCCCCTCCCCTCCCCCCTCCCCCTCCCCCCTAACCCTCTCCCTCCCCCTCCCCTCCCCCCCTCCCCTCCTCCCTCCACACCTCCTCCTCCCTCCCTCCCCTCCTCCCGGTTACAATGGAAACCCTACGAGGACGGGCCCAACGGGGAAAGAGGGGTACTGGGAAAAGGGGAGGTCCCCCTCCCTCCCCCCTTCCCCCATCCCATCCCCCCTCCCTCCCCTCTCCCTCCCCCCCGTTCACCCTCCCCTTCCCCCCTCCCTCCACACCTCTCTCCTCCCTCCCTCCCCTTCCCTCCCTCCCATCCTCCCAATGCTTGTTTGAGATGGGTGCTACATTGTTTCGAAAAGCACCACTAACAGATCGCAGTGAGAAGCACTATGTGACCGTGAATGTTTCAAAACAAGCACTTAAAAAGCACTTATCTTTTTTTAAAGTATTTTTTTTTATTGCAAGTCACTTATCATACACAGATCAGCATTGGGCCCCTATGCTCGTGGGCCACCGGGGCAAGTGTTTCGAAAAAAGCACTGAGAGTGTGTCTGGGGGAGAGAGAGAATGGGGGGGGGGGGGGGGGGTCTGAGAATGGGGACTGGGGAGGGGGACAACAGGGGTCGTTGCGGAGGGGGCTTGGTGGTGGGGGAAAGAGGGGTACTGGGAAAAGGGGAGGTCCCACTTCCCCCCTCAACCCCTTCCTCCCCCCTCCTTCTCACCTCCATCCCCACTCCCTCCCCCCTCCCTCCCCCCTCAATCCCAACCTCCTTCACCACTCAGCCCCTAACTCCCCCCCTCCCTCCTTCCCTCCATCCCACCCTCCCCCACTCCCTCCCCCCTCCCTCCACCATTCCATCCCTCTCCCCCTCCCCCCTCCTTCCACCCTCCCTCCCCTCCTCCCGGTTACAATGGAAACCCTACGAGGACGGGCCCAATGGGGAAAGAGGGGTACTGGGAAAATGGGAGGTTCCCCTCCCTCCCCCCTCACTCCCCCCTCTCTCCCTTCTCCCTCCCCCCCTCCCTCCCCCTCCCCTTCCCCCTCCCTCCCCTTCCCCCCTCCCCCCTCCATCCCCCTCCCCCCTACCCCCTCCCCTCCCCTCTCCCTTCCCCCCTCCCCTCCCCCCTCCTTCCCCCTCCCCTCCCCCCTCCACACCTCCCTACTCCCTCCCTCGAAAAGCAACTGACAGAAGCACTAAGTAGCCGCGAATGTTTCAAAACCAGCACTTAACCGCGAATGTTTTTTTAAAAAGCACTTAACCGCGAATGTTTCAAAACAAGCAATTAAAAAGCACCTTTTTTTTTAAAAGTATTTTTTTTTATTCCAAGAGAATGGGGGGGTCTGAGAATGGGGACTGGGGAGGGGGACAACAGGGGTCGTTGCGGTGGGGGCTTGGTGGTGGGAGAAAGAGGGGTACTGGGAAAAGGGGAGGTCCCACTTCCCCCTCAACCTCTTCCTCCCCCCTCCTTCCCACCTCCATCCCCACTCTCTCCCCCCTCAATCCCAACCTCCATCACCACTCAGCCCCTAACTCACCCCTCCCTCCTTCCCTCCATCCGACCCTCCCCCACTCCCTCCCCCCCTCCCTCCACCCTTCCACCCCTCTCCCCCTCCTTCCACCCTCCCTCCCCCCCTCCCGGTTACAATGGAAACCCTACGGGGACGGGCCCAACGGGGAAAGAGGGGTACTGGGAAAAGGGGAGTTCCCCTCCCTCCCCTCCTCCCTCCCCTCCCCCCTACCCCTCTTCCCCCCTCCCCCTCCCCTCCCCCCCTCCCTCCCCCTCCCCTCCTCCCACCACACCTCCCTCCACACCTCCCTCCTCCCTCCCTCCCCCCCTCCCGGTTACAATGGAAACCCTACGAGGACGGGCCCAACGGGGAAAGAGGAGTACTGGGAAAAGGGGAGGTCCCCCTCCCTCCCCCCTTCACCCTCCCCTCCCCCATCCCCTCTCCCTCCCCCTCCCTCCAACTCCCCCCTACCCCCCTCCCTCCCCTCCCCCTCCCTCCCCTCCCCTCCTCCCTCCACACCTCCCTCCTCCCTCCCTCCCCCTTCCCGCCCTCCCCTCCTCCCGGTTACAATGGAAACCCTACGAGGACGGGCCCAACGGGGAAAGAGGGGTACTGGGAAAAGGGGAGGTCCCCCTCCCTCCCTCCCCCCTATCCACCTCCCTCCCCTCTCCCTCCCCCCCTTCCCTCCTCCCTTCCCCCCTCCCCTCCCCCCTCCCATCCCCCCCTCTCCCCCCTCCCTCCCCCCCTCCCCTCCCCCCCTCCCTCCCCTCCTCCCTCCCCCTTCCCTCCCCCAAACCTCCCCCTTTCCTCCCCTCCCGGTTACAATGGAAACCCTACGAGGACGGGCCCAACGGGCCCACTCGGTCTAGTCTATCTATATACTACTAAAACTCAGATCTTGTGTTATATATATATATAACACTGATGTCGGCTGAATACGGCAATTCCGGCAAAACGGTGAACCGTAGCGCCACGATTTTTATACCGCCTTAATCAGCATGCGGTTCGCTGCTGGAAAATTATATTTTTATTTAATTCGGACGCATATGTTTTAAGTTACAGAGGTTTAAAAGTGCTGCCCCCCCTGATTTATCGAAGTTTTGACAGAAGGGGGGCGCTGCGGTGCGGATTGTGATGTCACAATGCCCCTGTGAGATGGACTCGAGCTGACCCCCCTTCCCCCCCACCCCAGCGGTATTCAGCGTGTGACGTCACAATGCCCCTGTGCTACATTGTTGCGAAGAGCTGTCAAGTCAAGTCCATTTTATTTGTACAGCACATTTAAAAACAACCCACGTTGACCAAAGTGCTGTACATCTGATTAGGTACTAAGGAAAAAAATGAAACATACAGTAGCACGCAAACAGTTCACAGCGCCTCCTCAATGAGCCTCAAACGCTAGGGAGTAGAAATAGGTTTTGAGCATGGACTTAAAGGAGTCGATGGAGGGGGCAGTTCTGATGGGGAGAGGGATGCTCTTTCCACCCTCCCCCTCTCTCCCTCCCCCCTCCCCCCTTTCCCCCCTCCCCCCCTTTCCGCCCTCCCCTTCCCCCCCTCCCTCCCCTCCTCCCTCCTCCCTCCCTCCCCCTTCCCTCCCTCCCCTCCTCCCGGTTACAATGGAATCCCTACGAGGACGGGCCCAACGGGGAAAGAGGGGTACTGGGAAAAGGGGAGAGCCCCCTCCCTTCCCCCTCCCTCCCCCTCCCCCCTACCCCCCCTCCCCTCTCCCCCTCCCTCCCCCTCCCTCCCCCTACCCCCTCACTCCCCCCTTCCCCCCTCCCCTCCCCCCCTCCCTCCCCCCTCCTCCCTCCCTCCCCCTTCCCTCCCTCCCCTCCTCCCGGTTACAATGGAAACCCTACGAGGACGGGCCCAACGGGGAAAGAGGGGTACTGGGTAAAGGGGAGGTCCCCCTCCTCCCCCTTCCCCTCCCCCTCCCTCCCCCTACCCCCCTCCCTCCCTCCCCTCTCCCTCCCCCTACCCCCTCCCCTCCCCCCTCCTTCCCCATCTCCCTCCACACCTCCCTCCTCCCTCCACACCTCCCTCCTCCCTCCCTCACCCTTCCCTCCCTCCCGTCCTCCCGGTTACAATGGAAACCCTACGAGGACAGGCCCAACGGGGAAAGAGGGGAACTGGGAAAAGGGGAGGTCCCCCTCCTTCCCCCCTTCCCCCCTCCCCTCCCCTCCCAAACAGTTCACAGTACCTCCTCAATTAGCCTCAAAAGCTAGGGAGTAGAAATAGGTTTTGAGCCTGGACTTAAAGGAGTCGATGGAGGAGGCAGTCCTGATGGGGAGAGGGATGCTCTTTCAACCCTCCCCCTCTCTCCCTCCCCCCTCCCCCCCTCCCCCCTTTCCGCCCTCCCCTTCCCCCCCTCCCTCCCCTCCTCCCTCCCTCCCTCCCTCCCCTCCTCCCGGTTACAATGGAAACCCTACAAGGACGGGCACAACGGGGAAAGAGGGGTACTGGGAAAAGGGGAGGTCCTCCTCCCTCCCCCCCTTCCCTCTCCCCTTCCCCCCTCCCCCTTCCCCCTCCCCTCCCACCCCTTCCCCCTCCCCTCCCCCCCCTCCATCCCCCTCCCCCCTCCCTCCCCGCCTCCCAGTTACAATGGAAACCTTACGGGGACGGGCCCAACGGGGAAAGAGGGGTACTGGGAAAAGGGGAGGTCCCCCTCCCTCCCCCTATCCCCCTCCCTCCCCCCATCCACCCTCCCGCCACCCCTCACCCTCCCCTCCTCCGGGGTACTGGGAAAAGGGGAGGTCCCCCTCCCTCCCCCTATCCCCCTCCCTCCCCCCATCCACCCTCCCGCCACCCCTCACCCTCCCCTCCTCCCTCCACACCTCCCTCCTCCCTCCCTCCCCCTTCCCTCCCTCCCCTCCTCCCGGTTACAATGGAAACCTTACGAGGACTGGCCCAACGGGGAAAGAGGGGTACTGGGAAAAGTGGAGGTACCCCTCCCTCCCCCCTTCCCCCTCCCCCCCTCCCTCCCCCCCCCCTCCCCCCTCCCATCCCCTCCCCCTCCCTCCCCCTCCCCTACCCCACTCCCTCCCCTCTCCCTCCCCCCCTTCTCCCCTCCTCCTCCCTCCCCCTCCCCTGCCCTCCTCCCTCCCTCCCCCTTCCCTCCCCCGCACTCCCCTCCCGGTTACAATGGAAACCCTACGAGGACGGGCCCAACGGGCACACTTGAGATGGGTGCTACAGTGTGAAGCACTATGTGACCGCGAATGTTTCAAAACAAGCACTTAAAAAGCACTTATCTCTTTTTAAAGTATTTTTTTTTATTGCAAGTTACTTAACATACACAGATCAGCATTGGGCCCATATGCTCGTGGGCCACCGGGGCAAGTGTTTCGAAAAAAGCACTGAGAGTGTGTATGGGGAGAGAGAGAATGGGGGGGGGGGGGGGGTCTGTGAATGGGGACTGGGGACAACAGGGGTCGTTGCGGAGGGGGCTTGGTGGTGGGGGAAAGAGGGGTACTGGGAAAAGGGGAGGTCCCCCCCTTCCCCCCTCCCTTACACCCTCCCTCCCCCTCTCCTCCCCTCTCCCCCTCCCTCCCTCCCCACTCTCCTCTCCTCCCTACCTCATCCCTCCCTCCCTTCCCCGCAGCGCTGACCGCCGGGAAGTGTAGTCGCCGTCGCCTCTCCCGCTTCTGCTCTATAGATAAGATTAATTTCTTTTTCAACATCCCTCCCTCCCTCCCTTCCCCGCAGCGCTGACCGCCGGGAAGTGTAGTCGCCGTCGCCTCTCCCGCTTCTGCTCTATAGATAAGATTCATTTCTTTTTCAACAAAGAATGCTGTTTATTTTAAAGTAAAATAGACACCTCTCCTCTCTCCCCCCCTCTCCTCTCCTCTCTCCCCCCCCTCTCCTCTCCTCTCCCCCCTCTCCTCTCCCCCTCTCCCCTCCCCCCTCTCCTCTCCCCCTCCACTCTTTCCTCTCCCCTCTCCTCTCCCCTCCCCCCCTCTCCTCTCCCCCCTCTCCTCTCCCCCCTCCTCTCCCCCCTCCTCCCCCCCTCCTCCTCTCCCCCCCTCCTCCTCTCCCCCTCCCTCCTCTCCCCCTCCCTCCTCCCCCCCTCCCTCCTCCCCCCCCTCCCTCCTCCCCCCTTCCCCCCTTCCCCCTCCCCCCCTCCCACCCCTCCCCCCCTCCCACCCCTCCCCCCCTCCCTCCCTCCTCTCCCCCCCCCTCCTCTCCCCCCCTCCTCTCCCCCTCCTCCTCTCCCCGAAGCGGAAGTGTAGTCGCCGTCGCCTCTCCCGCTGTTTGATTTCATTTATAACAAAGACATTTATTTAAAATGAGGAATGTGATTTTCATTAAGTTTGATTTTATTTATTTTAAAAAAGCTGCTGCTCTATAGATAAGTTTATTTCCTTTTCAACAAAGAACGCTGTTTATTTTAAAGTAAAAACGCGGTTTTTTTCATTGGGTTTCACCCTCCCTGTTAGCGCCCGATTGGCTGGGTCTTTACGTGGGGTACAGTGATTGGCTCCACCATCCCTGTTAGCGCCCGATTGGCTGGGTCTGTACGTGGGGTGCAGTGATTGGCTCCACCCTCCCTGTTAGCGCCCGATTGGCTGGGTCTCTACGTGGGGTGCAGTGATTGGCTCCAACCTCACACTCGATGTGGGTGGAGCAGTTGATTTGAACTGACACCAACTGCCGTAACCAACAGTCCACCGTTCTGATGCTGGTTGAGGACAGGCTCCAGCATCGCTTAGGAGGGCAGTTTAATTGAAATACAGAAAGAATATTTATAGATAAGTTTCTTATCATTTCCAACAGAAAAATTACTTTTATTTTAAACGGTACGAGATTTCCATTGCATTTAATTTTATTTTAAAAAAAAGATAAAAGACAGAGATTTCATAGATAAGTTTACTTTCTTTTTTAACAAAAGAACATTTATTTCACATAAGTTTAATTTCATTTATAACAAAGACATAAGCTGCTGCTCTATAGATAAGTTTAATTTCTTTTTCAACAAAGGATGCTGTTTATTTTAAAGTAAAATAGGCCCCTCTCCTCTCTCCCCCCCTCTCCTCTCCTCTCCCCCCCTCTCCTCTCCTCTCCCCCCTCTCCTCTCCTCTCCCCCCTCTCCTCTCCTCTCCCCCCTCTCCTCTCCTCTCCCCCCTCTCCTCTCCTCTCCTCTCCCCCCTCTCCTCTCCTCTCCCCCCCTCTCCTCTCCTCTCCCCCCTCTCCTCTCCTCTCCCCCCTCTCCCTCTCCTCTCCCCCCCTCTCCTCTCCTCTCCCCCCTCTCCTCTCCTCTCCCCCCTCTCCTCTCTCCCCCCCTCTCCTCTCCTCTCCCCCCCTCTCCCCTCCCCTCCCCCCTCCCATCCCACAACGGGGAAAGAGGGGTACTGGGAAAACAGGTGGTCCCCCTCCCTCCCCCCTCCCTCCCCGCCTCCCGGTTACAATGGAAACCCTACGAGGACGGGCCCAACGCCCACTTGGTCTAGTATAATACTAAAACTCAGATCTTGTGAATATATATATATATATTTTTTGGGTTTGACCTGAATATATCGTATATTTATACGTAACAGCGATTGCAGCAAAACGGCGGACCGTAGCACGACGGTTTTCGCACCGCCTCAATCGCCAATCTCGCGCTCGCTCGGCCGTGATATTTTCATTTAATTTGGTCGCGTGTTTTTTAAGTTACAGAGGTTTTAAAGCGCTGCCCCCCCCCCCCCTTTTTCAGGGGGGCGCTGCGGTGCAGATTTAGTTTTCAGCTTGTGGCTTGTGACGGCTACATTTGTTTCCAAAAGTTTCCAGAAAAGGATTTAGTTTTCAGCTTGTGACTTTAGTTTTCAGCTTGTGACGGCTACATTGTTTCGAAATAGTTTCCAGAAAAGCACTGATTGTTTTGTTATTGCAAGTCAAGTCAAGTCAAGTCAATTATATTTGTATAGCACATTTTAAAACAACCCATGTTGACCAAAGTGCTGCACATCTGATTAGGAAAAAAAAAAAAAAAGAAGGTTATAGTGGTCACTTGACATACACAGATCAGGAGGACGGGCCCAACGGGCACACTTGGAGAGTAAGAGTGGGGCTGGGGGAGGAGAGAATGGGGGGTGTGGGGACGGGCCCAACGGGCCCGCTTTGCTAGTATACTACTAAAACTCTGCGTTCGTGTGTATGTACGGAAGATTCCGTATGTACGAAAGATTCCGAAGTTGATTCCGAAGTTTCTGTCCATAACTTACAAACCCTACTCCTCCCAGACGGTACACCAAAACGCTACGATTTTTGTACCGCCGTATTCACCATTAACCTGGGCAACTATTGTAAGTACTTTCGTTCAAATTGAAGCTACCTTTTTAAAGCTAGAGAGATATTAAAGTTTAAATTTTCATTTCTAACCCTTTTCTTGAAGGGGCTTCAGCGCGTGATGTCACAATGGCACCCGTGCACCAATGAGAGATCAGCTCGCGATGGACAAGCGGCTGCTATTGGGTGTTTACTACTTTAAATTTACATAATTTTTTTTCTGACCTTTTTTTCAAGGTCTTCAGCTTGTGACGTCACAATGCTTGTGTGAGATGGTTGCAACATTGTTGCGAAAAGCAACTGCCAGTTTTTTAAAGTTGTGCGAGTCACTTAACATACACAGATCAGCATGGGGCCCCTATTCCCTCCCTCCCCCCCCTTCCCCCCTCAACCCCTTCCTCCCCACTCCTTCCCACCTCCACCCCCCCTCCTTCCCCCCTTCCCCCCTCCCCTCCCCCCTCCCTCCCCCTCCACCCTCCACACCTCCCTCCCTCCCCCTTCCCTCCCTCCCCTCCTCCCGGTTACAATGGAAACCCTACGAGGAAGGGCCCAACGGGGAAAGAGGGGTACTGGGAAAAGGGGAGGTCCCCCTCCCTCCCCTTCCCCCTCCCCTCCCCCCCCTACCCTTCTCCCTCCCCCCTCACACCCCTCCCCCCCTCCCTCCCCCTCTCCCTCCCCCCTCCCCCCCCTTCCCCCCTCCCCTCCCCCCTCCCTCCCCTCCCCTCCCTCCTCCCTCCCTCCCCCTTCCCTCCCTCCCCTCCTCCCGGTTACAATGGAAACCCTACGAGGACGGGCCCAACGGGGAAAGAGGGGTACTGGGAAAAGGGGAGGTCCCCCTCACTCCCCCCTTCCCCATCCCATTCCCCCTCCCTCCCCTCTCCCGCCCCCTTCCCCCCCTCCCCTTCCCCCCTCCCTCCCCTCCTCCCTCCACACCTCCCTCCTCCCTCCCTCCCCTTCCCTCCCTCCCATCTTCCCAATGCTTGTGTGAGATGGTTGCAACATTGTTTCGAAAAGCAGCTGACAGAAGCAATAAGTAGCCGCGAATGTTTCAAAACCAGCACTTAACCGCGAATGTTTTTTAAAAAAGCACTTAACCGCGAATGTTTCAAAACAAGCAATTAAAAAGCACTTATTTTTTTTAAAGTATTTTTTTTTATTCCAAGAGAATGGGGGGGGTCTGAGAATGGGGACTGGGGAGGGGGACAACAGGGGTCGTTGCGGTGGGGGCTTGGTGGTGGGGGAAAGAGGGGTACTGGGAAAAGGGGAGGTCCCACTTCCCCCCTCAACCTCTTCCTCCCCCCTCCTTCCCACCTCCATCCCCACTCTCTCCCCCCTCAATCCCAACCTCCATCACCACTCAGCCCCTAACTCACCCGTCCATCCTTCCCTCCATCCCCCTCCCTCCACCCTTCCACCCCTCTCCCCCTCCCCCCTCCTTCCACCCTCCCTCCCCCCCTCCCAGTTACAATGGAAACCCTACGGGGACGGGCCAACGGGGAAAGAGGGGTACTGGGAAAAGGGGAGGTCCCCCTCCCTCCCCCCTCCCTCCCCCCTCCCTCCCCCCTTCCCCCCTCCCCTCTCCCTCCCCCTCCCTCCCCCTCCCTCCCCCTCCCCCCTACCCCCCTCCCTCCCCTCCCCCCTCCCTCCCCTCCCCTCCTCCCTCCACACCTCCCTCCTCCCTCCCTCCCCCTTCCCGCCCTCCCCTCCTCCCGGTTACAATGGAAACCCTACGAGGACGGGCCCAACGGGGAAAGAGGGGTACTGGGAAAAGGGGAGGTCCCCCTCCCTCCCTCCCCCCCTACCCACCTCCCTCCCCTCTCCCTCCCCCCCTACCCTCCTCCCTTCCCCCCTCCCCCCTCCCATCCCCCCCTCTCCCCCCTCCCTCCCCCCTACCCCCCTCCCTCCCCTCTCCCTCCCCCCTCCCCTCCCCCCCTCCCTCCCCTCCTCCCTCCCCCTTCCCTCCCCCAACCCTCCCCCTTTCCTCCCATCCCGGTTACAATGGAAAACCTACGAGGACGGGCCCAACGGGGAAAGAGGAGTACTGGGAAAAGGGGAGGTCCCCCTCCCTCCCCCCTTCCCCCCTCCCCTCCCCCATCCCCTCTCCCTCCCCCCTCCCTCCCCCTCCCCCCTACCCCCCTCCCTCCCCTCCCCCCTCCCTCCCCTCCCCTCCTCCCTCCAAACCTCCCTCCTCCCTCCCTCCCCCTTCCCGCCCTCCCCTCCTCCCGGTTACAATGGAAACCCTACGAGGACGGGCCCAACGGGGAAAGAGGGGTACTGGGAAAAGGGGAGGTCCCCCTCCCTCCCTCCCCCCTACCCACCTCCCTCCCCTCTCCCTCCCCCCCTTCCCTCCTCCTTCCCCCCTTCCTCTCCCCCTCCCCTCCCCCCCTCTCCCCCCTCCCTCCCCCTACCCCCCTCCCTCCCCTCTCCCTCCCCCCTCCCCCCCCTCCCCCTCCCCCCTCCCTCCCCTCCTCCCTCCCCCTTCCCTCCCCCAACCCTCCCCCTTTCCTCCCCTCCGCGTTACAATGGAAACCCTACGAGGACGGGCCCAACGGGCCCACTCGGTCTAGGTCTATCTATCTATATACTATTAAAACTCAGATCTTGTATCTATATATATATATCCCACTGATGTCGGCTGAAGACGGCAATTCCGGCAAAACGGTGAACCGTAGCGCCACGATTTTTCTACCGCCTTAATCAGCATGCGGTTCGCTGCTGGAAAATTATATTTTTATTTAATTCGGACGCATATTTTTTAAGTTACAGAGGTTTAAAAGTGCTGCCCCCCCTGATTTATCGAAGTTTTGACAGAAGGGGGGCGCTGCGGTGCGGATTGTGATGTCACAATGCCCTGTGAGATGGACTCGAGCTGACCCCCCTTCCCCCCCCCCAGCGGTATTCAGCGTGTGACGTCACAATGCCCCTGTGCTACATTGTTGCGAAGAGCTGTCAAGTCAAGTCCATTTTATTTGTACAGCACATTTAAAAACAACCCACGTTGACCAAAGTGCTGTACATCTGATTAGCGCCTCCTCAATGAGCCTCAAACGCTAGGGAGTAGAAATAGGTTTTGAGCATGGACTTAAAGGAGTCGATGGAGGGGGCAGTTCTGATGGGGAGAGGGATGCTCTTTCCACCCTCCCCCTCTCTCCCTCCCCCCCTCCCCCCTCCCCCCTTTCCCCCCCTCCCCCCCTTTCCGCCCTCCCCTTCCACCCTCCCCTCCCCTCCCCCTTCCCTCCCCCCACTCCCCTTCCCCCTTCCCCCTCCCCTCCTTCCTCCACACCTCCCTCCTCCCCCCCTCCCCCTTCCCTCCCTCCCCTTCTCCCGGTTACAATGTAAACCTACGAGGACGGGCACAATGGGGAAAGAGGGGTACTGGGAAAAGGGGAGGTCCCCCTCCCTCCGCCCTTCCCCTCCCCCTCCCTCCCCTCCCCCTCCCCCTCTCCCCTCCCCCTCCCCCTCTCTCCCTCCCCCCTTCCCCCCCTCCCCTTCCCCCCCTCCCCTCCCCTACCCCCTCCCTCCCCCTCCCCTCCTCCCTCCACACCTCTCTCCCTCCCCCTTCCCTCCCTCCCCTCCTCCCGGTTACAATGGAAACCCTACGAGGACGGGCCCAACGGGCACACTTGAGATGGGTGCTACAGTGAGAAGCACTATGTGACCGCGAATGTTTCAAAACAAGCACTTAAAAAGCACTTATCTCTTTTTAAAGTATATTTTTTTATTGCAAGTCACTTAACATACACAGATCAGCATTGGGCCCATATGCTCGTGGGCCACCGGGGCAAGTGTTTCGAAAAAAGCACTGAGAGTGTGTATGGGGAGAGAGAGAATGGGGGGGGGGGTCTGTGAATGGGGACTGGGGACAACAGGGGTCGTTGCGGAGGGGGCTTGGTGGTGGGGGAAAGAGGGGTACTGGGAAAAGGGGAGGTCCACTTCCCCCATCAACCCCTTCCTCCCCCCTCCTTCCCACCTCCATCCCCACTCCTCCCCCCCTCCCTCCCCCCTCAATCCCAACCTCCATCACCACTCAGCCCCTAACTCCCCCCCCTCCCTCCTTCCCTCCATCCCACCCTCCCCCCACTCCCTCCCCCCTCCCTCCACCATTCCATCCCTCTCCCCCTCCCCCCTCCTTCCACCATCCCTCCACCCCTCCCGGTTACAATGGAAACCCTACAGGGACGGGCCCAACGGGGAAAGAGGGGTACTGGGAAAAGGGGAGGTCCCCCTCCCTCCCCCCTCACTCCCTTCTCCCTCCCCCCCTCCCTCCCCCTCCCCCTTCCCCCTCCCTCCCCTTCCCCCCTCCCCCTCCCCCCTACCCCCTTCCCTCACCTCTCCCTCCCTCCCTTCCTCCCTCCCCTCCCCCCCTCCCTCCCCCTCCCCTCCCCCCTCCACACCTCCCTCCTCCCTCCCTCCCCCTTCCCTACCCCCACTCCCCTCCCGGTTACAATGGAAACCCTACGAGGACGGGCCCAAAGGGCACACTTCTTCTAGTATACTACTAAAACTCAGATCTTGTGTTATATATATATATAACACTGATGTCGGCTGAATACGGCAATTCCGGCAAAACGGTGAACCGTAGCGCCACGATTTTTGTACCGCCTTAATCAGCATGCGGTTCGCTGCTGGAAAATGATATTTTTATTTAATTCGGACGCATATTTTTTAAGTTACAGAGGTTTAAAAGTGCTGCCCCCCTGATTTATCGAAGTTTTGACAGAAGGGGGGCGCTGCGGTGCGGATTGTGATGTCACAATGCCCCTGTGAGATGGACTCGAGCTGACCCCCCTTCCCCCCCCCCAGCGGTATTCAGCGTGTGACGTCACAATGCCCCTGTGCTACATTGTTGCGAAGAGCTGTCAAGTCCATTTTATTTGTATAGCACATTTAAAAACAACCCACGTTGACCAAAGTGCTGCACATCTGATTAGGTACTAAGGAAAAAAATGAAACATACAGTAGCACGCAAACAGTTCACAGCGCCTCCTCAATGAGCCTCAAACGCTAGGGAGTAGAAATAGGTTTTGAGCCTGGACTTAAAGGAGTCGATGGAGGGGGCAGTTCTGATGGGGAGAGGGATGCTCTTTCCACCCTCCCCCTCTCTCCCTCCCCCCTCCCCCCTTTCCCCCTCCCCCCCTTTCCGCCCTCCCCTTCCACCCTCCCCTCCCCTCCCCCCTCCCTCCCCCTTCCCTCCCCCCACTCCCTTCCCCCTTCCCCCTCCCCTCCTCCCTCCACACCTCCCTCCTCCCCCTTCCCTCCCTCCCCTTCTCCCGGTTACAATGTAAACCCTACGAGGACGGGCACAATGGGGAAAGAGGGGTACTGGAAAAGGGGAGGTCCCCCTCCCTCCGCCCTTCCCCTCCCCCCTCCCTCCCCTCCCCCCTCTCTCCCTCCCCCTCCCCCTCTCTCCCTCCCCCCTTCCCCCCCTCCCCTTCCCCCCTCCCCTCCCCTACCCCCTCCCTCCCCTCCCCTCCTCCCTCCACACCTCTCTCCCTCCCCCTTCCCTCCCTCCCCTCCTCCCGGTTACAATGGAAACCCTACGAGGACGGGCCCAACGGGCACACTTGAGATGGGTGCTACAGTGAGAAGCACTATGTGACCGCAAATGTTTCAAAACAAGCACTTAAAAAGCACTTATCTCTTTTTAAAGTATATTTTTTTATTGCAAGTCACTTAACATACACAGATCAGCATTGGGCCCATATGCTCGTGGGCCACCGGGGCAAGTGTTTCGAAAAAAGCACTGAGGAGTGTGTATGGGGAGAGAGAGAATGGGGGGGGGGGGGGTCTGTGAATGGGGACTGGGGACAACAGGGGTCGTTGCGGAGGGGGCTTGGTGGTGGGGGAAAGAGGGGTACTGGGAAAAGGGGAGGTCCCCCCCTTCCCCCCTCCCTTACACCCTCCCTCCCCCTCTCCTCCCCTCTCCCCCTCCCTCCCTCCCCACTCTCCTCTCCTCCCTACCTCATCCCTCCCTCCCTTCCCCGCAGCGCTGACCGCCGGGAAGTGTAGTCGCCGTCGCCTCTCCCGCTTCTGCTCTATAGATAAGATTAATTTCTTTTTCAACATCCCTCCCTCCCTCCCTTCCCCGCAGCGCTGACCGCCGGGAAGTGTAGTCGCCGTCGCCTCTCCCGCTTCTGCTCTATAGATAAGATTCATTTCTTTTTCAACAAAGAATGCTGTTTATTTTAAAGTAAAATAGACACCTCTCCTCTCTCCCCCCCTCTCCTCTCCTCTCTCCCCCCCCCCTCTCCTCTCCTCTCCCCCCTCTCCTCTCCCCCTCTCCCCTCCCCCCTCTCCTCTCCCCCTCCACTCTTTCCTCTCCCCTCTCCTCTCCCCTCCCCCCCTCTCCTCTCCCCCCTCTCCTCTCCCCCCTCCTCTCCCCCCTCCTCCCCCCCTCCTCCTCTCCCCCCTCCTCCTCTCCCCCTCCCTCCTCTCCCCCTCCCTCCTCCCCCCCTCCCTCCTCCCCCCCTCCCTCCTCCCCCCTTCCCCCCTTCCCCTCCCCCCCTCCCACCCCTCCCCCCCTCCCACCCCTCCCCCCCTCCCTCCCTCCTCTCCCCCCCCTCCTCTCCCCCCCCTCCTCTCCCCCTCCTCCTCTCCCCGAAGCGGAAGTGTAGTCGCCGTCGCCTCTCCCGCTGTTTGATTTCATTTATAACAAAGACATTTATTTAAAATGAGGAATGTGATTTTCATTAAGTTTGATTTTATTTATTTTAAAAAAGCTGCTGCTCTATAGATAAGTTTATTTCCTTTTCAACAAAGAACGCTGTTTATTTTAAAGTAAAAAACGCGTTTTTTTTCATTGGGTTTCACCCTCCCTGTTAGCGCCCGATTGGCTGGGTCTTTACGTGGGGTACAGTGATTGGCTCCACCATCCCTGTTAGCGCCCGATTGGCTGGGTCTGTACGTGGGGTGCAGTGATTGGCTCCACCCTCCTGTTAGCGCCCGATTGGCTGGGTCTCTACGTGGGGTGCAGTGATTGGCTCCAACCTCACACTCGATGTGGGTGGAGCAGTTGATTTGAACTGACACCAACTGCCGTAACCAACAGTCCACCGTTCTGATGCTGGTTGAGGACAGGCTCCAGCATCGCTTAGGAGGGCAGTTTAATTGAAATACAGAAAGAATATTTATAGATAAGTTTCTTATCATTTCCAACAGAAAAATTACTTTTATTTTAAACGGTACGAGATTTCCATTGCATTTAATTTTATTTTAAAAAAAGATAAAAGACAGAGATTTCATAGATAAGTTTACTTTCTTTTTTAACAAAAGAACATTTATTTCACATAAGTTTAATTTCATTTATAACAAAGACATAAGCTGCTGCTCTATAGATAAGTTTAATTTCTTTTTCAACAAAGGATGCTGTTTATTTTAAAGTAAAATAGGCCCCTCTCCTCTCTCCCCCCCTCTCCTCTCCTCTCCCCCCCTCTCCTCTCCTCTCCCCCCTCTCCTCTCCTCTCCCCCCTCTCCTCTCCTCTCCCCCCTCTCCTCTCCTCTCCCCCCTCTCCTCTCCTCTCCTCTCCCCCCTCTCCTCTCCTCTCCCCCCCTCTCCTCTCCTCTCCCCCCTCTCCTCTCCTCTCCCCCCTCTCCCTCTCCTCTCCCCCCCTCTCCTCTCCTCTCCCCCCTCTCCTCTCCTCTCCCCCCTCTCCTCTCTCCCCCCCTCTCCTCTCCTCCCCCCCCCCTCTCCCCTCCCCTCCCCCCTCCCATCCCACAACGGGGAAAGAGGGGTACTGGGAAAACAGGTGGTCCCCCTCCCTCCCCCCTCCCTCCCCGCCTCCCGGTTACAATGGAAACCCTACGAGGACGGGCCCAACGGGCCCACTTGGTCTAGTATAATACTAAAACTCAGATCTTGTGAATATATATATATATATTTTTTGGGTTTGACCTGAATATATCGTATATTTATACGTAACAGCGATTGCAGCAAAACGGCGGACCGTAGCACGACGGTTTTCGCACCGCCTCAATCGCCAATCTCGCGCTCGCTCGGCCGTGATATTTTCATTTAATTTGGTCGCGTGTTTTTTAAGTTACAGAGGTTTTAAAGCGCTGCCCCCCCCCCCCCCTTTTTCAGGGGGGCGCTGCGGTGCAGATTTAGTTTTCAGCTTGTGGCTTGTGACGGCTACATTTGTTTCCAAAAGTTTCCAGAAAAGGATTTAGTTTTCAGCTTGTGACTTTAGTTTTCAGCTTGTGACGGCTACATTGTTTCGAAATAGTTTCCAGAAAAGCACTGATTGTTTTGTTATTGCAAGTCAAGTCAAGTCAAGTCAATTATATTTGTATAGCACATTTTAAAACAACCCATGTTGACCAAAGTGCTGCACATCTGATTAGGAAAAAAAAAAAAAAAGAAGGTTATAGTGGTCACTTGACATACACAGATCAGGAGGACGGGCCCAACGGGCACACTTGGAGAGTAAGAGTGGGGCTGGGGGAGGAGAGAATGGGGGGTGTGGGGACGGGCCCAACGGGCCCGCTTTGCTAGTATACTACTAAAACTCTGCGTTCGTGTGTATGTACGGAAGATTCCGTATGTACGAAAGATTCCGAAGTTGATTCCGAAGTTTCTGTCCATAACTTACAAACCCTACTCCTCCCAGACGGTACACCAAAACGCTACGATTTTTGTACCGCCGTATTCACCATTAACCTGGGCAACTATTGTAAGTACTTTCGTTCAAATTGAAGCTACCTTTTTAAAGCTAGAGAGATATTAAAGTTTAAATTTTCATTTCTAACCCTTTTCTTGAAGGGGCTTCAGCGCGTGATGTCACAATGGCACCCGTGCACCAATGAGAGATCAGCTCGCGATGGACAAGCGGCTGCTATTGGGTGTTTACTACTTTAAATTTACATAATTTTTTTTCTGACCTTTTTTTTCAAGGTCTTCAGCTTGTGACGTCACAATGCTTGTGTGAGATGGTTGCAACATTGTTGCGAAAAGCAACTGCCAGTTTTTTAAAGTTGTGCGAGTCACTTAACATACACAGATCAGCATGGGGCCCCCTATTCCCTCCCTCCCCCCCCCTTCCCCCCCTCAACCCCTTCCTCCCCACTCCTTCCCACCTCCACCCCCCCTCCTTCCCCCCTTCCCCCCTCCCCTCCCCCCTCCCTCCCCCCTCCACCCCTCCACACCTCCCTCCCTCCCCCTTCCCCTCCCCTCCCCTCCTCCCGGTTACAATGGAAACCCTACGAGGAAGGGCCCAACGGGGAAAGAGGGGTACTGGGAAAAGGGGAGGTCCCCCTCCCTCCCCTTCCCCCTCCCCTCCCCCCCCTACCCTTCTCCCTCCCCCCTCACACCCCTCCCCCCCTCCCTCCCCCTCTCCCTCCCCCCTCCCCCCCCTTCCCCCCCTCCCCTCCCCCCTCCCTCCCCTCCCCTCCCTCCTCCCTCCCTCCCCCTTCCCTCCCTCCCCTCCTCCCGGTTACAATGGAAACCCTACGAGGACGGGCCCAACGGGGAAAGAGGGGTACTGGGAAAAGGGGAGGTCCCCCTCACTCCCCCCCTTCCCCATCCCATCCCCCCTCCCCTCCCCTCTCCCGCCCCCTTCCCCCCCTCCCCTTCCCTTCCCCCCCTCCCTCCCCTCCTCCCTCCACACCTCCCTCCTCCCTCCCTCCCCTTCCCTCCCTCCCATCTTCCCAATGCTTGTGTGAGATGGTTGCAACATTGTTTCGAAAAGCAGCTGACAGAAGCAATAAGTAGCCGCGAATGTTTCAAAACCAGCACTTAACCGCGAATGTTTTTTAAAAAAGCACTTAACCGCGAATGTTTCAAAACAAGCAATTAAAAAGCACTTATTTTTTTTAAAGTATTTTTTTTTATTCCAAGAGAATGGGGGGGGTCTGAGAATGGGGACTGGGGAGGGGGACAACAGGGGTCGTTGCGGTGGGGGCTTGGTGGTGGGGGAAAGAGGGGTACTGGGAAAAGGGGAGGTCCCACTTCCCCCCTCAACCTCTTCCTCCCCCCTCCTTCCCACCTCCATCCCCACTCTCTCCCCCCTCAATCCCAACCTCCATCACCACTCAGCCCCTAACTCACCCGTCCATCCTTCCCTCCATCCGACCCTCCCCCACTCCCTCCCCCCCTCCCTCCACCCTTCCACCCCTCTCCCCCTCCCCCCTCCTTCCACCCTCCCTCCCCCCCCTCCCAGTTACAATGGAAACCCTACGGGGACGGGCCCAACGGGGAAAGAGGGGTACTGGGAAAAGGGGAGGTCCCCCTCCCTCCCCCCTCCCTCCCCCCTCCCTCCCCCCTTCCCCCTCCCCTCTCCCTCCCCCTCCCTCCCCCTCCCTCCCCCTCCCCCCTACCCCCCTCCCTCCCCTCCCCCCTCCCTCCCCTCCCCTCCTCCCTCCACACCTCCCTCCTCCCTCCCTCCCCCTTCCCGCCCTCCCCTCCTCCCGGTTACAATGGAAACCCTACGAGGACGGGCCCAACGGGGAAAGAGGGGTACTGGGAAAAGGGGAGGTCCCCCTCCCTCCCTCCCCCCTACCCACCTCCCTCCCCTCTCCCTCCCCCCCTACCCTCCTCCCTTCCCCCCTCCCCCCTCCCATCCCCCCCTCTCCCCCCTCCCTCCCCCCTACCCCCCTCCCTCCCCTCTCCCTCCCCCCTCCCCTCCCCCCCTCCCTCCCCTCCTCCCTCCCCCTTCCCTCCCCCAACCCTCCCCCTTTCCTCCCATCCCGGTTACAATGGAAAACCTACGAGGACGGGCCCAACGGGGAAAGAGGAGTACTGGGAAAAGGGGAGGTCCCCCTCCCTCCCCCCTTCCCCCTCCCCTCCCCCATCCCCTCTCCCTCCCCCTCCCTCCCCCTCCCCCCTACCCCCCTCCCTCCCCTCCCCCCTCCCTCCCCTCCCCTCCTCCCTCCAAACCTCCCTCCTCCCTCCCTCCCCCTTCCCGCCCTCCCCTCCTCCCGGTTACAATGGAAACCCTACGAGGACGGGCCCAACGGGGAAAGAGGGGTACTGGGAAAAGGGGAGGTCCCCCTCCCTCCCTCCCCCCTACCCACCTCCCTCCCCTCTCCCTCCCCCCCTTCCCTCCTCCCTTCCCCCCTCCTCTCCCCCTCCCCTCCCCCCCTCTCCCCCCTCCCTCCCCCCTACCCCCCTCCCTCCCCTCTCCCTCCCCCCTCCCCCCCTCCCCTCCCCCCTCCCTCCCCTCCTCCCTCCCCCTTCCCTCCCCCAACCCTCCCCCTTTCCTCCCCTCCCGGTTACAATGGAAACCCTACGAGGACGGGCCCAACGGGCCCACTCGGTCTAGTCTATCTATCTATATACTATTAAAACTCAGATCTTGTATCTATATATATATATCCCACTGATGTCGGCTGAAGACGGCAATTCCGGCAAAACGGTGAACCGTAGCGCCACGATTTTTCTACCGCCTTAATCAGCATGCGGTTCGCTGCTGGAAAATTATATTTTTATTTAATTCGGACGCATATTTTTTAAGTTACAGAGGTTTAAAAGTGCTGCCCCCCCTGATTTATCGAAGTTTTGACAGAAGGGGGGCGCTGCGGTGCGGATTGTGATGTCACAATGCCCCTGTGAGATGGACTCGAGCTGACCCCCCTTCCCCCCCCCAGCGGTATTCAGCGTGTGACGTCACAATGCCCCTGTGCTACATTGTTGCGAAGAGCTGTCAAGTCAAGTCCATTTTATTTGTACAGCACATTTAAAAACAACCCACGTTGACCAAAGTGCTGTACATCTGATTAGCGCCTCCTCAATGAGCCTCAAACGCTAGGGAGTAGAAATAGGTTTTGAGCATGGACTTAAAGGAGTCGATGGAGGGGGCAGTTCTGATGGGGAGAGGGATGCTCTTTCCACCCTCCCCCTCTCTCCCTCCCCCCTCCCCCCTCCCCCCTTTCCCCCCTCCCCCCCTTTCCGCCCTCCCCTTCCACCCTCCCCTCCCCTCCCCCTTCCCTCCCCCCACTCCCCTTCCCCCTTCCCCCTCCCCTCCTTCCTCCACACCTCCCTCCTCCCCCCCTCCCCCTTCCCTCCCTCCCCTTCTCCCGGTTACAATGTAAACCCTACGAGGACGGGCACAATGGGGAAAGAGGGGTACTGGGAAAAGGGGAGGTCCCCCTCCCTCCGCCCTTCCCCTCCCCCTCCCTCCCCCTCCCCCTCTCTCCCTCCCCCTCCCCCTCTCTCCCTCCCCCCTTCCCCCCCTCCCCTTCCCCCCCTCCCCTCCCCTACCCCCTCCCTCCCCCTCCCCTCCTCCCTCCACACCTCTCTCCCTCCCCCTTCCCTCCCTCCCCTCCTCCCGGTTACAATGGAAACCCTACGAGGACGGGCCCAACGGGCACACTTGAGATGGGTGCTACAGTGAGAAGCACTATGTGACCGCGAATGTTTCAAAACAAGCACTTAAAAAGCACTTATCTCTTTTTAAAGTATATTTTTTTATTGCAAGTCACTTAACATACACAGATCAGCATTGGGCCCATATGCTCGTGGGCCACCGGGGCAAGTGTTTCGAAAAAAGCACTGAGAGTGTGTATGGGGAGAGAGAGAATGGGGGGGGGGGTCTGTGAATGGGGACTGGGGACAACAGGGGTCGTTGCGGAGGGGGCTTGGTGGTGGGGGAAAGAGGGGTACTGGGAAAAGGGGAGGTCCCACTTCCCCCATCAACCCCTTCCTCCCCCCTCCTTCCCACCTCCATCCCCACTCCCTCCCCCCCTCCCTCCCCCCTCAATCCCAACCTCCATCACCACTCAGCCCCTAACTCCCCCCCTCCCTCCTTCCCTCCATCCCACCCTCCCCCACTCCCTCCCCCCTCCCTCCACCATTCCATCCCTCTCCCCCTCCCCCCTCCTTCCACCATCCCTCCACCCCTCCCGGTTACAATGGAAACCCTACAGGGACGGGCCCAACGGGGAAAGAGGGGTACTGGGAAAAGGGGAGGTCCCCCTCCCTCCCCCCTCACTCCCTTCTCCCTCCCCCCCTCCCTCCCCCTCCCCTTCCCCCCTCCCTCCCCTTCCCCCCTCCCCCTCCCCCCTACCCCCTTCCCTCACCTCTCCCTCCCTCCCTTCCTCCCTCCCCTCCCCCCCTCCCTCCCCCTCCCCTCCCCCCTCCACACCTCCCTCCTCCCTCCCTCCCCCTTCCCTACCCCCACTCCCCTCCCGGTTACAATGGAAACCCTACGAGGACGGGCCCAAAGGGCACACTTCTTCTAGTATACTACTAAAACTCAGATCTTGTGTTATATATATATATAACACTGATGTCGGCTGAATACGGCAATTCCGGCAAAACGGTGAACCGTAGCGCCACGATTTTTGTACCGCCTTAATCAGCATGCGGTTCGCTGCTGGAAAATGATATTTTTATTTAATTCGGACGCATATTTTTTAAGTTACAGAGGTTTAAAAGTGCTGCCCCCCTGATTTATCGAAGTTTTGACAGAAGGGGGGCGCTGCGGTGCGGATTGTGATGTCACAATGCCCCTGTGAGATGGACTCGAGCTGACCCCCCTTCCCCCCCCCCAGCGGTATTCAGCGTGTGACGTCACAATGCCCCTGTGCTACATTGTTGCGAAGAGCTGTCAAGTCAAGTCCATTTTATTTGTATAGCACATTTAAAAACAACCCACGTTGACCAAAGTGCTGCACATCTGATTAGGTACTAAGGAAAAAAATGAAACATACAGTAGCACGCAAACAGTTCACAGCGCCTCCTCAATGAGCCTCAAACGCTAGGGAGTAGAAATAGGTTTTGAGCCTGGACTTAAAGGAGTCGATGGAGGGGGCAGTTCTGATGGGGAGAGGGATGCTCTTTCCACCCTCCCCCTCTCTCCCTCCCCCCTCCCCCCTTTCCCCCCTCCCCCCCTTTCCGCCCTCCCCTTCCACCCTCCCCTCCCCTCCCCCCTCCCTCCCCCTTCCCTCCCCCCACTCCCCTTCCCCCTTCCCCCTCCCCTCCTCCCTCCACACCTCCCTCCTCCCCCTTCCCTCCCTCCCCTTCTCCCGGTTACAATGTAAACCCTACGAGGACGGGCACAATGGGGAAAGAGGGGTACTGGGAAAAGGGGAGGTCCCCCTCCCTCCGCCCTTCCCCTCCCCCCTCCCTCCCCCTCCCCCTCTCTCCCTCCCCCTCCCCCTCTCTCCCTCCCCCCTTCCCCCCCTCCCCTTCCCCCCCTCCCCTCCCCTACCCCCTCCCTCCCCCTCCCCTCCTCCCTCCACACCTCTCTCCCTCCCCCTTCCCTCCCTCCCCTCCTCCCGGTTACAATGGAAACCCTACGAGGACGGGCCCAACGGGCACACTTGAGATGGGTGCTACAGTGAGAAGCACTATGTGACCGCAAATGTTTCAAAACAAGCACTTAAAAAGCACTTATCTCTTTTTAAAGTATATTTTTTTATTGCAAGTCACTTAACATACACAGATCAGCATTGGGCCCATATGCTCGTGGGCCACCGGGGCAAGTGTTTCGAAAAAAGCACTGAGAGTGTGTATGGGGAGAGAGAGAATGGGGGGGGGGTCTGTGAATGGGGACTGGGGACAACAGGGGTCGTTGCGGAGGGGGCTTGGTGGTGGGAGAAAGAGGGGTACTGGGAAAAGGGGAGGTCCCACTTCCCCCATCAACCCCTTCCTCCCCCCTCCTTCCCACCTCCATCCCCACTCCCTCCCCCCTCAATCCCAACCTCCATCACCACTCAGCCCCTAACTCCCCCCCTCCCTCCTTCCCTCCATCCCACCCTCCCCCACTCCCTCCCCCCTCCCTCCACCATTCCATCCCTCTCCCCCTCCTTCCACCATCCCTCCACCCCTCCCGGTTACAATGGAAACCCTACAGGGACGGGCCCAACGGGGAAAGAGGGGTACTGGGAAAAGGGGAGATCCCCCTCCCTCCTCCCCCCTCACTCCCCCTTACCTCCCCCCTACCCCCCTCCCTCCCCTCTCCCTCCCTCCTCCCCCTTCCCCCCTCCCCCCCTCCCCTCCCACTCCCCTCCCCTCCTCCCTCCACACCTCCCTCCTCCCTCCCTCCCCCTCCCCTCCCTCCCCTCCTCCCGGTTACAATGGAAACCCTACGAGCACGGGCCCAATGGGAAAGAGGGGTACTGGGAAAAGGGGAGGTCCCCCTCCCTCCCCCCTCACTCCCTTCTCCCTCCCCCCTCCCCTCCCCCTCCCCTTCCCCCCTCCTCCCCTTCCCCCTCCCCTACCCCCTTCCCTCACCTCTCCCTCCCTCCCTTCCTCCCTCCCCTCCCCCCCTCCCTCCCCCTCCCCTCCCCCCTCCACACCTCCCTACTCCCTCCCTCCCCCTTCCCTACCCCCACTCCCCTCCCGGTTACAATGAAACCCTACGAGGACGGGCCCAACGGGCACACTTCTTCTAGTATAATACTAAAACTCTGCGGTCCAACATTCCGTATGTATATACGGAAGATTCCGTATGTATATACGGAAGATTCCGAAGATTTCTGTCCCATAACTTACAAACCCTGCTCCTCCCAGACGGTACACCAAAGCGCTACGATTTTTTGTACCGCCGTATTCACCATTAACATGGGCAACTATTGTAAGTACTTTCGTTCAAATTGAAGCTACCTTTTTAAAGCTAGAGAGATATTAAAGTTTAAATTTCATTTCTAACACTTTTCTTGAAGGGGCCAAACCCTACTCCTCCCAGACGGTACACCAAAGCGCTACGATTTTGTACCGCCGTATTCCACCATTAACATGGGCAACTATTGTAAGTACTTTCGTTCAAATTGAAGCTACCTTTTTAAAGCTAGAGAGATATTAAAGTATAAATTTTCATTTCTAACCCTTTTCTTGAAGGGGCTTCAGTGCGTGATGTCACAATGGCACCCGTGCACCAATGAGAGATCAGCTCGGTTTTAAATTTACATCTTCAGCTTGTGACGTCACAATGCTTGTGTGAGATTGTTGCAACATTGTTGCGAAAAGCAACTGCCAGTTTTTTAAAGTTGTGCAAGTCACTTAACATACACAGATCAGCATGGGGCCCCTATTCCCTCCTCCCCCCCTTCCCCCCTCAACCCCTTCCTCCCCACTCCTTCCCACCTCCATCCCCACTCCCTCCCCCCCTCCTCCCCAACTCCTCCCCACCTCCCTCACCCTCCTCCCCTAACTCCCCCCCCCTCCTCCTTCCCTCCATCCTCCCCCCCTCCCTCCACCCTTCCATCCTCTCCCCTCCCCCCTCCTTCCACCCTCCTCCCCCCCTTCTGGTTACAAAGGAAACCCTACGGGGACGGGCCCAACGGGGAAAGAGGGGTACTGGGAAAAGGGGAGTCCCCCTCCCTCCCCTTCCCCCCTCCCTTCCCCCCTCCCCTCCCCCCTCCCCCTCCCCCCTAACCCTCTCCCTCCCCCTCCCCTCCCCCCCTCCCCTCCTCCCTCCACACCTCCTCCTCCCTCCCTCCCCTCCTCCGGTTACAATGGAAACCCTACGAGGACGGGCCCAATGGGGAAAGAGGGGTACTGGGAAAAGGGGAGGTCCCCCTCCCTCCCCCCTTCCCCCATCCCATCCCCCCTCCCTCCCCTCTCCTCCCCCCCGTTCCCCCTCCCCTTCCCCTCCCTCCACACCTCTCTCCTCCCTCCCTCCCCTTCCCTCCCTCCCATCCTCCCAATGCTTGTTTGAGATGGGTGCTACATTGTTTCGAAAAGCACCACTAACAGATCGCAGTGAGAAGCACTATGTGACCGTGAATGTTTCAAAACAAGCACTTAAAAAGCACTTATCTTTTTTTTAAGTATTTTTTTTTATTGCAAGTCACTTAACATACACAGATCAGCATTGGGCCCCTATGCTCGTGGGCCACCGGGGCAAGTGTTTCGAAAAAAGCACTGAGAGTGTGTCTGGGGGAGAGAGAGAATGGGGGGGGGGGGGGGGTCTGAGAATGGGGACTGGGGAGGGGGACAACAGGGGTCGTTGCGGAGGGGGCTTGGTGGTGGGGGAAAGAGGGGTACTGGGAAAAGGGGAGGTCCCACTTCCCCCCTCAACCCCTTCCTCCCCCCTCCTTCCCACCTCCATCCCCACTCCCTCCCCCCTCCCTCCCCCTCAATCCCAACCTCCTTCACCACTCAACCCCTAACTCCCCCCCTCCCTCCTTCCCTCCATCCCACCCTCCCCCACTCCTCCCCCCTCCCTCCACCATTCCATCCCTCTCCCCCTCCCCCCTCCTTCCACCCTCCCTCCCCTCCTCCCGGTTACAATGGAAACCCTACGAGGACGGGCCCAATGGGGAAAGAGGGGTACTGGGAAAATGGGAGGTTCCCCTCCCTCCCCCCTCACTCCCCCCTCCCTCCCTTCTCCCTCCCCCCCTCCCTCCCCCTCCCCTTCCCCCCTCCCTCCCCTTCCCCCTCCCCCCTCCCTCCCCCTCCCCCCTTCCCTCCCCTCTCCCTCCCCCTTCCCCCCTCCCCTCCCCCCTCCCTCCCCCTCCCCTCCCCCCTCCACACCTCCCTACTCCCTCCCTCGAAAAGCAACTGACAGAAGCACTAAGTAGCCGCGAATGTTTCAAAACCAGCACTTAACCGCGAATGTTTTTTAAAAAAGCACTTAACCGCGAATGTTTCAAAACAAGCAATTAAAAAGCACTTTTTTTTTTAAAGTATTTTTTTTTATTCCAAGAGAATGGGGGGGGTCTGAGAATGGGGACTGGGGAGGGGGACAACAGGGTCGTTGCGGTGGGGGCTTGGTGGTGGGAGAAAGAGGGGTACTGGGAAAAGGGGAGGTCCCACTTCCCCCTCAACCTCTTCCTCCCCCCTCCTTCCCACCTCCATCCCCACTCTCTCCCCCCTCAATCCCAACCTCCATCACCACTCAGCCCCTAACTCACCCCTCCCTCCTTCCCTCCTACCTCCCTCCCCTCTCCCTCCCCCCTTCCCTCCTCCCTTCCCCCTCCCCTCCCCCCTCCCATCCCCCCTCTCCCCCTCCCTCCCCCTACCCCCTCCCTCCCTCTCCCTCCCCCCCTCCCCTCCCCCCCTCCCTCCCCTCCTCCTCCCCCTTCCCTCCCCCAACCCTCCCCCTTTCCTCCCTCCCGGTTACAATGGAAACCCTACGAGGACGGGCCCAACGGGCCCACTCGGTCTAGTATAATACTAAAACTCTGCGGTCCAACATTCCGTATGTATATACGGAAGATTCTCGTGTGTATATACGGAAGATTCCGAAGATTTCTGTCCATAACTTACAAACCCTACTCCTCCCAGACGGTACACCAAAGCGCTACGATTTTTGTACCGCCGTATTCACCATTAACGTGGGCAACTATTGTAAGTACTTTCGTTCAAATTGAAGCTATCTTTTTAAAGCTAGAGAGATATTAAAGTTAAAATTTCTCATTTCTAACCCTTTTCTTGAAGGGGCTTCAGCGCGTGATGTCACAATGGCACCCGTGCACCAATGAGAGATCAGCTCGTGATGGACAAGCGGCTGCTATTGGGTGTTTACTACTTTAAATTTACATGATTTTTTTTCTGACCTTTTTTTTCAAGGTCTTCAGCTTGTGACGTCACAATGCTTGTGTGAGATGTTGCAAACATTGTTGCGAAAAGCAACTGCCAGTTTTTAAAGTTGTGCGAGTCACTTAACATACACAGATCAGCATGGGGCCCCTATTCCCTCCCTCCCCCCCTTCCCCCCTCAACCCCTTCCTCCCCACTCCTTCCCACCTCCATCCCCACTCCCTCCCCCCTTCCCCCCTCCCCTCCCCCCTCCCTCCCCCTCCCCCTCCACCCTCCACACCTCCCTCCCTCCCCCTTCCCTCCCTCCCCTCCTCCCGGTTACAATGGAAACCCTACGAGGATGGGCCCAACGGAGAAAGAGGGGTACTGGGAAAAGGGGAGGTCCCCCTCCCTCCCCTTCCCCTCCCCTCCCCCCCTACCCCTCTCCCTCCCCCCTCACCCCCCTTCCCCCTCCCTCCCCTCTCCCTCCCCCTCCCCCCCTTTCCCCCCTCCCCTCCCCCCTCCCTCCCCCTCCCCTCCCTCCACACCCTCCCTCCTCCCCTCCCTCCCTCCCCTTCCCTCCCTCCCTCCTCCCGGTTACAATGGAAACCCTACGAGGACGGGCCCAACGGGAAAGAGGGGTACTGGGAAAAGGGGAGGTCCCCCTCCCTCCCCCCTTCCCCATCCCATCCCCCCTCCGTCCCCTCTCCCGCCCCCTTCCCCCCTCCCCTTCCCCCCTCCCTCCCCTCCTCCCTCCACACCTCCCTCCTCCCTCCCTCCCCTTCCCTCCCTCCTCCCCTTCCCTCCCTCCCATCCTCCCAATGCTTGTGTGAGATGGTTGCAACATTGTTTCGAAAAGCAACTGACAGAAGCACTAAGTAGCCGCGAATGTTTCAAAACCAGCACTTAACCGCGAATGTTTTTTTAAAAAGCACTTAACCGCGAATGTTTCAAAACAAGCAATTAAAAAGCACTTATTTTTTTTTAAGTATTTTTTTTATTCCAAGAGAATGGGGGGGGGTCTGAGAATGGGGGACTGGGGAGGGGGACAACAGGGGTCGTTGCGGTGGGGGCTTGGTGGTGGGGGAAAGAGGGGTACTGGGAAAAGGGGAGGTCCCACTTCCCCCTCAACCTCTTCCTCCCCCCTCCTTCCCACCTCCATCCCACTCTCTCCCCCCTCAATCCCAACCTCCATCACCACTCAGCCCCTAACTCCCCCCCTCCCTCCTTCCCTCCATCCCACCCTCCCCCAATCCCTCCCCCCTCCCTCCACCCTTCCATCCCTCTCCCCCTTCCCCCTCCTTCCACCCTCCCTCCCCCCCTCCCGGTTACAATGGAAACCCTACGGGGACGGGCCCAACGGGGAAAGAGGGGTACTGGGAAAAGAGGAGATCCCCCTCCCTCCCCTCCCTCCCCTCCCCCCTCCCCCTTCCCCCTTCCCTTCCCCCCCTCCCCTTCCCCCCTCCCCTCCCCCCCTCCCTCCCCCTCCCCTCCTCCCTCCACACCTCCCTCCTCCCTCCCTCCCCCCCTCCCGGTTACAATGGAAACCCTATGAGGACGGCCCAACGGGGAAAGAGGGGTACTGGGAAAAGGGGAGGTCCCCCTTCCCCCCTCAACCCCTTCATCCCCCCTCCTTCCCACCTCCATCCCCACTCCCTCCCCCCCTCCTCCCCCTCCCTCCCCAACTCCCTCCCCCCTCCCCCCTAACTCCCCCCTCCCTCCTTCCCTCCATCCCCCCTCCCCAATCCCTCCCCCCCTCCCTCCACCCTTCCATCCCTCTCCCCCCTCCTTGAAACCCTACGAGGACGGGCCCAACGGGGAAAGAGGAGTACTGGAAAAGGGGAGGTCCCCCTCCCTCCCCCCTTCCCCCTCCCCTCCCCCCTCTCCCCTCCCCCTCCCCTACCCCCCTCCCTCCCCTCCCCCCTCCCTCCCCTCCCCTCCTCCTTCCACACCTCCCTCCTCCCTCCCTCCCCCTTCCCGCCCTCCCTCCTCCCGGTTACAATGGAAACCCTACGAGGACGGGCCCCAACGGGGAAAGAGGGGTACTGGGAAAAGGGGAGGTCCCCTCCCTCCCTCCCTCCCTCTCCTCCCCCCCTTCCCTCCTCCCTTCCCCCCTCCCCCTCCCCTCCCCCCTCCCATCCCCCCTCTCCCCCCTCCCTCCCCTAACCCCGTCCCTCCCCCTCTCCCTCCCCCCTCCCCTCCCCCTCCCTCCCCTCCTCCTCCCCCTTCCCTCCCCCAACCCTCCCCCTTTCTTCCCCTCCCGGTTACAATGGAAACCCTACGAGGACGGGCCCAACGGGCCACTCGGTCTAGTCTATATACTACTAAAACTCTGCGGTCCAACATTCCGTATGTATGTATGTATATGTGTATGTACGGAAGATTCCGAAGAGTTTCTGTCCATAACTTACAAACCCTACTCCTCCCAGACGGTACACCAAAGCGCTACGATTTTTTGTACCGCCATATTCACCATTAACATGGGCAACTATTGTAAGTACTTTCGTTCAAATTGAAGCCACCTTTTTAAAGCTAGAGAGATATTAAAGTTTAAATTTTCATTTCTAACCCTTTTCTTGAAGGGGCTTCAGCGCGTGATGTCACAATGGCACCCGTGCACCAATGAGAGATCAGCTCGGTTTTAAATTTACATCTTCAGCTTGTGACGTCACAATGCTTGTGTGAGATTGTTGCAACATTGTTGCGAAAAGCAACTGCCAGTTTTTTAAAGTTGTGCAAGTCACTTAACATACACAGATCAGCATGGGGCCCCTATTCCCTCCCTCCCCCCTTCCCCCCTCAACCTCTTCCTCCCCACTCCTTCCCACCTCCATCCCCACTCCCTCCCCCCCTCCTCCCCAACTCCCTCCCCACCTCCCTCACCCCTCCTCCCCTAACTCCCCCCCCTCCCTCCTTCCCTCCATCCTCCCCCCCTCCCTCACCCTTCCATCCCTCTCCCCCTCCCCCCTCCTTCCACCCTCCCTCCCCCCTTCTGGTTACAAAGGAAACCCTACGGGACGGGCCCAACGGGGAAAGAGGGTACTGGGAAAAGGGGAGGTCCCCCTCCCTCCCCTTCCCCCCTCCCCTCCCCCCTCCCCCTCCCCCCTAACCCTCTCCCTCCCCCTTCCCCCCTCCCCTCCCCCCCTCCCTCCTCCCTCCACACCTCCCTCCTCCTCCCTCCCCTCCTCCGGTTACAATGGAAACCCTACGAGGACGGGCCCAACGGGGGAAAGAGGGGTAATGGGAAAAGGGGAGGTCCCCCTCCCTCCCCCTTCCCCCATCCCTTCCCCCATCCCATCCCCCCTCCCTCCCCTCTCCCTCCCCCTTCCCCCGTTCCCCCCTCCCCTTCCCCCCTCCTCCACACCTCTCTCCTCCCTCCCTCCCCTTCCCTCCCTCCCATCCTCCCAATGCTTGTTTGAGATGGGTGCTACATTGTTTCGAAAAGCACCACTAACAGATCGCAGTGAGAAGCCCTATGTGACCGCGAATGTTTCAAAACAAGCACTTAAAAAGCACTTATCTTTTTTTAAATATTTTTTTTTATTGCAAGTCACTTAACATACACAGATCAGCATTGGGCCCCAATGCTCGTGGGCCACCGGGCAAGTGTTTCGAAAAAAGCACTGAGAGTGTGTCTGGGGGAGAGAGAGAATGGGGGGGGGGGTCTGAGAATGGGGACTGGGGAGGGGGACAACAGGGGTCGTTGCGGAGGGGGCTTGGTGGTGGGGGAAAGAGGGGTACTGGGAAAAGGGGAGGTTCCACTTCCCCCCTCAACCCCTTCCTCCCCCCTCCTTCCCACCTCCATCCCCACTCGCTCCCCCCCTCCCTCCCCCCTCAATCCAACCTCCATCACCACTCAGCCCCTAACTCCCCCCCTCCCTCCTTCCCTCCATCCAACCCTCCCCCACTCCCTGCCCCTCCCTCCACCCTTCCATCCCTCTCCCCCTCCCACCTCCTTCCACCCTCCCTCCCCCCCTCCCGGTTACAATGGAAACCCTACGGGGACGAGCCAAGCGGGAAAGAGGGGTACTGGGAAAAGGGGAGATCCCCCTCCCTCCCCTCCCCTACCCCCTTCCCCCCTCCCCTTCCCCCCTCCCCTCCCCCTCCCTCCTCCCTCCACACCTCCCTCCTCCCTCCCTCCCCCCCTCCCGGATTACAATGGAAACCGTATGAGGACAGGCCCAACGGGGAAAGAGGGGTACTGGGAAAAGGGGAGGTCCCCCTTCCCCCCTCAACCCCTTCATCCCCCCTCCTTCCCACCTCCATCCCCACTCCTCCCCCCCCTCCTCCCCCTCCCTCCCCAACTCCCTCCCCCCTCCCCCCTAACTCCCCCCTCCCTCCTTCCCTCCCTCCCCAATCCCTCCCCCCCTCCCTCCACCCTTCCATCCCTCTCCCCCCTCCTTCCACCCTCCTTCCCCCCCTCCCGGTTACAATTGAAACCCTACGAGGACGGGCCCAACGGGGAAAGAAGAGTACTGGGAAAAGGGAGGTCCCCCTCCCTCCCCCCTTCCCCCTCCCCTCCCCCCCTCCCCTCTCCCTCCCCCTCCCCCTACCCCCTCCCTCCCTCCCCTCCCTCCCCTCCCCTCCTCCCTCCACACCTCCCTCCTCCCTCCCTCCCCCTTCCCGCCCTCCCCTCCTCCCGGTTACAATGGAAACCCTACGAGGGACGGGCCCAACGGGGAAAGAGGGGTACTGGGAAAAGGGGAGGTCCCACTTCCCCCCTCAACCCCTTCCTCCCCCCTCCTTCCCACCTCCATCCCACTCGCTCCCCCCCTCCCTCCCCCCTCAATCCAACCACCATCACCACTCAGCCCTAACTCCCCCCCTCCCTCCTTCCTCCATCCCACCCTCCCCCACTCCCTGCCCCCTCCCTCCACCCTTCCATCCCTCTCCCCCTCCCCCTCCTTCCACCCTCCCTCCCCCCTCCCGGTTACAATGGAAACCCTATGAGGACGGGCCCAACGGGAAAGAGGGTACTGGGAAAAGGGGAGGTCCCCCTTCCCCCCTCAACCCTTCATCCCCCCTCCTTCCCACCTCCATCCCCACTCCCTCCCCCCCTCCTCCCCCTCCCTCCCCCTCCCCCCTAACTCCCCCCTCCCTCCTTCCCTCCATCCCTCCCTCCCAATCCCTCCCCCCCTCCCTCCACCCTTCCATCCCTCTCCCCCCTCCTTCCACCCTCCCTCCCCCCCTCCCGGTTACAATTGAAACCCTATGAGGACGGGCCCAACGGGGAAAGAGGAGTACTGTAAAAGGGGAGGTCCCCTCCCTCCCCCCTTCCCCCTCCCTCTCCCTCCCCCTCCTCCCCCTACCCCCCTCCCTCCCCTCCCCCTCCCCTCCCCTCCTCCCTCCACACCTCCCTCCTCCCTCCCTCCCCCTTCCCGCCCTCCCCTCCTCCCGGTTACAATGGAAACCCTACGAGGACGGGCCCAACGGGGAAAGAGGGGTACTGGGAAAAGGGGAGGTCCCCCTCCCTCCCTTCCCCCTACCCACCTCCCTCCCCCCTACCCACCTCCCTCCCCTCTCCCTCCCCCCCTTCCCTCCTCCCTTCCCCCCCTCCCCCTCCCATCCCCCCCCTCTCCCCCCCTCCCTCCCCCCTACCCCCCCTCCCTCCCCTCTCCCCTCCCCCCCTCCCCCCCTCCCCTCCCCCCCTCCCTCCCCTCCTCCCTCCCCCTTCCCTCCCCAACCCTCCCCCTTTCCTCCCCTCCCGGTTACAATGGAAAACCCTACGAGGACGGGCCCAACGGGCCCACTCGGTCTAGTATAATACTAAAACTCTGCGGTCCAACATTCCGTATGTATGGATGTATATGTGTATGTACGCAAAGATTCCGAAGAGTTTCTGTCCATAACTTACAAACCCTACTCCTCCCTGACGGTACACCAAAGCGCTACGATTTTTGTACCGCCATATTCACCATTAACATGGGGCAACTATTGTAAGTACTTTCGTTCAAATTGAAGCTACCTTTTTAAAGCTAGAGAGATATTAAAGTTTAATTTTCATTTCTAACCCTTTTCTTGAAGGGGCTTCAGCGCGTGATGTCACAATGGCACCCGTGCACCAATGAGAGATCAGCTCGGTTTTAAATTTACATCTTCAGCTTGTGACGTCACAATGCTTGTGTGAGATTGTTGCAACATTGTTGCAAAAGGCAACTGCCAGTTTTTTAAAGTTGTGCAAGTCACTTAACATACACAGATCAGCATGGGGCCCCTATTCCCTCCCTCCCCCCCCTTCCCCCCTCAACCCCTTCCTACCCACTCCTTCCCACCTCCATCCCCACTCCCTCCCCCCCTCCTCCCCAACTCCCTCCCCACCTCCCTCACCCCTCCTCCCCTAACTCCCCCCCCTCCCTCCTTCCCTCCATCCCTCCCCCCCTCCCTCCACCCTTCCATCCCTCTCCCCCTCCCCCCTCCTTCCACCCTCCCTCCCCCCTTCTGGTTACAAAGGAAACCCTACGGGGACGGGCCCAACGGGGAAAGAGGGGTACTGGGAAAAGGGGAGGTCCCCCTCCCTCCCCTCCCCTCCCCCCTCCCCCTCCCCCCTAACCCTCTCCCTCCCCTTCCCCCCTCCCCTCCTCCCTCCACACCTCCCTCCTCCCTCCCTCCCCTCCTCCCGGTTACAATGGAAACCCTACGAGGACGGGCCCAACGGGGAAAGAGGGGTACTGGGAAAAGGGGAGGTCCCCCTCCCTCCCCCTTACACGCTCCCTCCCTCCCCCTCCCCCTCTCCTCCCCCCTCCCCTCCCCCCCTCCTCCCTCCCCCTCCCTCCTCCCTCCACACCTCCCTCCTCCTCCTCCCCCTACCCCCCTCCCTCCCTCCCCTCTCCCCTCCTCCCCCTCTCCCCTCCCTCCCCTCCCCTCCCTCCCCTCCCCTCCCCTCCCTCCACCCTCCCTCACCCCTCTCCCTCCTCCCCTCCCTCCTCCCGGTTACGAAATGGAAACCCTACGACGACGGGCCCAACGGGGAAAGAGGGGGTACTGGGAAAACGGGTGGTCCCCCTCCCTCCCCCCTTCCCCCCTCCCTACCCCCTCCCTCCCCTCTCCCTCCCCCTTGCCCCTTCCCCCCTCCCCCTCCCCTCCCCCCTCCACACCTCCCTCCTCCCTTCCCTCCCCCCCACTCCCCTCCCGGTTACAATGGAAACCTTACGAGGACGGGCACAACGGGGAAAGAGGGGTACTGGGAAAAGGGGAGGTCCCCCCCTCCCTCCCCCTTCCACCCTCACCCCTTCCCCCACCCCTCCCCCTCTCCCTCCCCCCTCCCTCCACCTCCCCCCCTTCCCCCCTCCCCCTCCCTCCCCCTCCCCTCCTCCCTCCACACCTCCCTCTTCCCTCCCTCCCCCCTCCCTCCCTGCCTCACGGTTACAATGGAAACCCTACGAGGACGGGCCCAACGGGGAAAGGGGTGTGCTGGGGAAAGGGGGGGGGAGAGTAAGAGTGTATCTGGGGGAGAGAGAATGGGGGGGTCTGAGAATGGGGACTGGGGAGGGGGACAACAGGGGGCTTGGTGGTTTGGGAAAGAAGAGTACTGGGAAAAGGGGAGGTACCCCTCCCTCCCCACTCTCCTCCCTCCCTCATCCCTCCCTCCCTCCCGTCCCAGCAGCGCTGACCGCCGGGAGGTGTAGTCGCCGTCGCCTCTCCCGCTGTTTGATTTCATTTATAACAAAGACATTTATTTAAAATGAGGAATGTGATTTTCATTAAGTTTGATTTTATTTATTTTAAAAAAGCTGATGCTCTATAGATAAGTTTATTTCCTTTTCAACAAAGAACGCTGTTTATTTTAAAGTAAAATAGACCCTCCCCCCACCCCCCTCCCTCCCCTCTCCCTCCCCATCCCCCTCCCCTCCTTCCCCCCTCCCCTCCCCCCTCCACTCCACCCTCCCCTCCCCCCCTCCCTCCCACTTCCCTCCCTCCCATCCTCCCGGTTACAATGGAAACCCTACGAGGACGGGCCCAACGGGCCCACTCGGTCTAGTATACTACTAAAACTCTGCGGTCCAACATTCCGTGTGTATGTACGCAAACATTCCGTGTGTATGTACGGAAGATTCCGAAGCGTCTTTGCTTGACGCTTAACTTACAAACCCTACTCCTCCTAGACGGTACGCCAAAGCGCTACGATTTTTGTACAGCCATATTCACCATTAACATGGGCAACTATTGTAAGTACTTTCGTTCAAATTGAAGCTACCTTTTTAAAGCTAGAGAGATATTAAAGTTTAAATTTTCATTTCTAACCCTTTTCTTGAAGGGGCTTCAGCGCGTGATGTCACAATGGCACCCGTGCACCAATGAGAGATCAGCTCGGTTTTAAATTTACATGATTTTTTTTCTGACCTTTTTTTTCAAGGTCTTCAGCTTGTGACGTCACAATGCTTGTGTGAGGATAGTTGCAACATTGTTGCGAAAAGCAACTGCCAGTTTTTTAAAGTTGTGCAAGTCACTTAACATACACAGATCAGCATGGGGCCCCTATTCCCTCCCTCCCCCCCTTCCCCCCTCAACCCCTTCCTCCCCACTCCTTCCCACCTCCATCCCCACTCCCTCCCCCCTCCTCCCCAACTCCCTCCCCACCTCCCTCACCCCTCCTCCCCTAACTCCACCCTCCCTCCTTCCCTCCATCCCTCCCCCCCACCCTCCACCCTTCCATCCCTCTCCCCCTCCCCCCTCCTTCCACCCTCCCTCCCCCCCCTTCTGGTTACAAAGGAAACCCTACGGGGACGGGCCCAACGGGGAAAGAGGGGTACTGGGAAAAGGGGAGGTCCCCCTCCCTCCCCTTCCCCCCTCCCCTCCCCCCTCCCCCTCCCCCCTAACCCTTTCCCTCCCCCTCCTCCCCTCCCCCCCCTCCCCTCCTCCCTCCACACCTCCCTCCTCCCTCCCTCCCCTCCTCCCGGTTACAATGGAAACCCTACGAGGACGGGCCCAACGGGGAAAGAGGGGTACTGGGAAAAGGGGAGGTCCCCCTCCCTCCCCCCCTTCCCCCATCCCATCCCCCCTCCCTCCCCTCTCCCTCCCCCTTCCCCCGTTCCCCCCTCCCCTTCCCCCCTCCCTCCCCTCCTCCTTCCACACCTCTCTCCTCCCTCCCTCCCCTTCCCTCCCTCCCATCATCCCAATGCTTGTTTGAGATGGGTGCTACATTGTTTCGAAAAGCACCACTAACAGATCGCAGTGAGAAGTACTATGCGACCGCGAATGTTTCAAAACAAGCACTTAAAAAGCACTTATCTTTTTTTAAAGTATTTTTTTTTATTGCAAGTCACTTAACATACACAGATCAGCATTGGGCCCCTATGCTCGTGGGCCACCGGGGCAAGTGTTTCGAAAAAAGCACTGAGAGTGTGTCTGGGGGAGAGAGAGAATGGGGGGGGGGTCTGAGAATGGGGACTGGGGAGGGGGACAACAGGGGTCGTTGCGGAGGGGGCTTGGTGGTGGGGGAAAGAGGGGGTACTGGGAAAAGGGGAGGTTCCACTTCCCCCTCAACCCCTTCCTCCCCCCTCCTTCCCACCTCCATCCCCACTCGCTCCCCCCCTCCCTCCCCCCTCAATCCCAACCTCCATCACCACTCAGCCCCTAACTCCCCCCCCTCCCTCCTTCCCTCCATCCCACCCTCCCGCACTCCCTCCCCCTCCCTCCACCCTTCCATCCCTCTCCCCCTCCCCCCTCCTTCCACCCTCCCTCCCCCCTCCCGGTTACAATGGAAACCCTACGGGGACGGGCCCAACGGAGAAAGAGGGGTACTGGGAAAAGGGGAGATCCCCCTCCCTCCCCTCCCCCCTCCCCCCTCCCCCCTTCCCCCTCCCCTTCCCCCCTCCCCTCCCCCCCTCCCTCCCCCTCCCCTCCTCCCTCCACACCTCCCTCCTCCCTCCCTCCCCCCCTCCCGGTTACAATGGAAACCCTATGAGGACGGGCTCAACGGGGAAAGAGGGGTACTGGGAAAAGGGGAGGTCCTCCTTCCCCCCTCAACCCCTTCATCCCCCCTCCTTCCCACCTCCATCCCCACTCCCTCCCCCCCTCCTCCCCCTCCCCAACTCCCTCCCCCTCCCTCCCCCCTCCCCCCTAACTCCCCCCCTCCCTCCTTCCCTCCATCCCTCCCTCCCCAATCCCTCCCCCCCTCCCTCCACCCTTCATCCCTCTCCCCCCTCCTTCCACCCTCCCTCCCCCCCTCCCGGTTACAATTGAAACCCTACGTGGACGGGCCCAACGGGGAAAGAGGAGTACTGGGAAAAGGGGAGGTCCCCCTCAATCCCCTCCTCCCTCCCCTCTCCCTCCCCCTCCCTCCCCCTCCCCCCCCCTCCCCCCCTCCCTCCCCTCCCCTCCTCCCTCCACACCTCCCTCCTCCCTCCCTCCCACTTCCCGCCCTCCCCTCCTCCCGGTTACAATGGAAACCCTACGAGGACGGGCCCAACGGGGAAAGAGGGGTACTGGGAAAAGGGGAGGTCCCCCTCCCTCCCTCCCCCCTACCCACCTCCCTCCCCTCTCCCTCCCCCCCTTCCCCTCCTCCCTTCACCCCTCCCCCCTCCCATCCCCCCCTCTCCCCCCTCCCTCCCCCCTACCCCCCTCCCTCCCCTCTCCCTCCCCCCCCTCCCCCCCTCCCTCCCCCTCCTCCCTCCCCCTTCCCTCCCCCAACCCTCCCCCTTTCCTCCCCTCCCGGTTACAATGGAAACCCTACGAGGACGGGCCCAACGGGCCCACTCGGTCTAGTATACTACTAAAACTCTGCGGTCCAACATTCCGTATGTATGTGTGTATGTACGGAAGATTCCGAAGAGTTTCTGTCCATATAACTTACAAACCCTACTCCTCCCAGACGGTACACCAAAGCGCTACAATTATTGTACCGCCATATTCACCATTAACCTGGGCAACTATTGGAAGTACTTTCGTTCAAATTGAAGCTACCTTTTTAAAGCTAGAGAGATATTAAAGTTTAAATTTTCATTTCTAACCCTTTTCTTGAAGGGGCTTCAGCGCGTGATGTCACAATGGCACCCGTGCACCAATGAGAGATCAGCTCGGTTTTAAATTTACATCTTCAGCTTGTGACGTCACAATGCTTGTGTGAGATTGTTGCAACATTGTTGCGAAAAGCAACTGCCAGTTTTTTAAAGTTGTGCAATTCACTTAACATACACAGATCAGCATGGGGCCCCTATTCCCTCCCTCCCCCCTTCCCCCCTCAACCCCTTCCTCCCCACTCCTTCCCACCTCCATCCCCACTCCCTCCCCCCCCTCCTCCCCAACTCCCTCCCCACCTCCCTCACCCCTCCTCCCCTAACTCCCCCCCCTCCCTCCTTCTCTCCATCCTCCCCCCCTCCCTCCACCCTTCCATCCCTCTCCCCCTCCCCCCTCCTTCCACCCTCCCTCCCCCCCTTCTGGTTACAAAGGAAACCCTACGGGGACGGGCCCAACGGGGAAAGAGGAATACTGGGAAAAGGGGAGGTCCCCCTCCCTCCCCTTCCCCCCTCCCCTCCCCCTCCCCCTCCCCCCTAACCCTCTCCCTCCCCTTCCCCCCTCCCCTCCCCCCCTCCCCTCCTCCCTCCACACCTCCCTCCTCCCTCCCTCCCCTCCTCCCGGTTACAATGGAAACCCTACGAGGACGGGCCCAACGGGGAAAGAGGGGTACTGGGAAAAGGGGAGGTCCCCCTCCCTCCCCCCTTCCCCCATCCCATCCCCCCTCCCTCCCCTCTCCCTCCCCCTTCCCCCCGTTCCCCCCTCCCCTTCCCCCCCTCCCTCCACACCTCTCACCTTCCTCCCTCCCCTTCCCTCCCTCCCATCCTCCCAATGCTTGTTTGAGATGGGTGCTACATTGTTTCGAAAAGCACCACTAACAGATCGCAGTGAGAAGCACTATGTGACCGCGAATGTTTCAAAACAAGCACTTAAAAAGCACTTATCTTTTTTTAAAGTATTTTTTTTTATTGCAAGTCACTTAACATACACAGATCAGCATTGGGCCTCTATGCTCGTGGGCCACCGGGGCAAGTGTTTCGAAAAAAGCACTGAGAGTGTGTCTGGGGGAGAGAGAGAATGGGGGGGGGTCTGAGAATGGGGACTGGGGAGGGGGACAACAGGGGTCGTTGCGGAGGGGGCTTGGTGGTGGGGGAAAGAGGGGTACTGGGAAAAGGGGAGGTTCCACTTCCCCCTCAACCCCTTCCTCCCCCCTCCTTCCCACCTCCATCCCCACTCGCTCCCCCCCTCCCTCCCCCCTCAATCCCAACCTCCATCACCACTCAGCCCCTAACTCCCCCCATCCCTCCTTCCCTCCATCCCACCCTCCCCCACTCCCTCCCCCCTCCCTCCACCCTTCCATCCCTCTCCCCCTCCCCCCTCCTTCCACCCTCCCTCCCCCCCTCCCGGTTACAATGGAAACCCTACGGGGACGGGCCCAACGGGGAAAGAGGGGTACTGGGAAAAGGGGAGATCCCCCTCCCTCCCCTCCCCCCTACCCCCTCCCCCTTCCCCCTCCCCTTCCCCCTCCCCTCCCCCCCTCCCTCCCCCTCCCCTCCTCCCTCCACACCTCCCTCCTCCCTCCCTCCCCCCCCTCCCGGTTACAATGGAAACCCTATGAGGACGGGCCCAACGGGGAAAGAGGGGTACTGGGAAAAGGGGAGTTCCCCCTTCCCCCCTCAACCCCTTCATCCCCCCTCCTTCCCACCTCCATCCCCACTCCCTCCCCCCCTCCTCCCCCTCCCTCCCCAACTCCCTCCCCCCTCCCTCCCCCCTCCCCCCTAACTCCCCCCTCCCTCCTTCCCTCCATCCCTCCCTCCCCAATCCCTCCCCCCCTTCCTCCACCCTTCCATCCCTCTCCCCCCTCCTTCCACCCTCCCTCCCCCCCTCCCGGTTACAATGGAAACCCTACGGGGACGGGCCCAACGGGGAAAGAGGGGTACTGGGAAAAGGGGAGATCCCCCTCCCTCCCCTCCCCCTCCCCCTCCCACCTTCCCCCTCCCCTTCCCCCCTCCCCTCCCCCTCCCTCCCCCTCCCCTCCTCCCTCCACACCTCCCTCCACACCTCCCTCCTCCCTCCCTCCCCCCCTCCCGGTTACAATGGAAACCCTATGAGGACGGGCCCAACGGGGAAAGAGGGGTACTGGGAAAAGGGGAGGTCCCCCTTCCCCCCTCAACCCCTTCATCCCCCCTCCTTCCCACCTCCATCCCCACTCCCTCCCCCCTCCACTCCCTCCCCCCCTCCTCCCCCTCCCTCCCCAACTCCCTCCCCCCTCCCCCCTAACTCCCCCCTCCCTCCTTCCCTCCATCCCTCCCCTCCCTCCACCCATCCCTCTCCCCCCTCCTTCCACCCTCCCTCCCCCCTCCCGGTTACAATTGAAACCCTACGAGGACGGGCCCAACGGGGAAAGAGGAGTACTGGGAAAAGTGGAGGTCCCCCTCCTTCCCCCCTTCCCCCATCCCATCCCCCCTCCCTCCCCTCTCCCTCCCCCTTCCCCACCTTCCCCCCCCTTCCCCCCTTCCCCCCTCCCTCCCCTCCCCTCCTCCCTCCACACCTCCCTCCTCCCTCCCTCCCCCTTCCCGCCCTCCCCTCCTCCCGGTTACAATGGAAACCCTACGAGGACGGGCCCAACGGGGAAAGAGGGGTACTGGGAAAAGGGGAGGTCCCCCTCCCTCCCCTCTCCCCCCTCCCTCCCTCCTCACCTCCCCCCTTCCCCCCCCCTCTCTCCCTCCCCCCTCCACACCTCCCCCCCCCACACCTCCCCCCCCCATCTCTCCTCACCCTCCCCACCCTCCCTCCCCCCCTCCCTCCTCCACACCTCCCTCCCTGGTGTGGGGAGAGTAAGAGTGGGGCTGGGGGAGGAGAGAATGGGAGGTGTGGGGACGGCCCAACGGGAAAGGGAGGTCCCCCTCCTCCTCTCCCCCCCCCCCTCCCCCCCTCTCCCCCCTCCCTCCTCCCCCTCTCCCCACCCTCTCTCCCCCCCTCCCTCCCCCCCTCCACACCTCCCCCCCATCTCTCCTCACCCTCCCCCCCCTCCCTCCCCCTTCCACACCTCCCTCCCTGGTGTGGGGAGAGTAAGAGTGGGGCTGGGGGAGGAGAGAATGGGGGGGTGTGGGGTCGGGCCCAACGGGCCCCGCTTTGCTAGTATATTACTAAAACTCAGATCTTGTGAATAAATCTGTTTCTATATACGTAACAGTGATTACGGCAAAACGGTGAACCGTCGCGCCACAATTTTTGCACCGCCTTAATCGGCAATCTCGCGCTCGCTCGGCCGTGATATTTTCATTTAATTTGGTCGCATATATTTTAAGTTACGGAGGTTTAAAGCGGATTTATTGAAAAAAACGGTGAGCCGTAGCGCCACGATTTTTGCACCGCCTTAATCACACCGCTGGACGCTTGCCGAAAATGATGTTTTTATTTAATTCGGTCGTATATTTGTACAGTTACAGAGATTTAAAAGTCAATACTTTTTTTTCCCCCAGTTATTTCGGTTGATTTCGGAAAAACGGTGAGCCGTAGCGCCACGATTTTTGCACCGCCTTCATCACCACGCTGAACGCTGCTGGAAAATGATTTTTTTATTTGATTCGGTCGCGTATTTTTTGAGTTACAGAGGTTTTGGTAAAAAAAAATTAAAAAACAGCCGTTTTTTCAAAATGCCTTCAGCGTGTGACGTCAAAAAACTCGCCCAAACCCCCCACCTACTGATTTATTGAAGGCTTTCAGCGTGGCGCTGTTGTGCGTCTGTGCGTATGGGCTCACCTCTCCTCTCTCCCCTTGCTTCTCTCCTCTCTCCCACACTGATGCTAAGAGTGTGTCTGGGGGAGAGAAAATGGGGGGGGGACTGAGAATGGGGACTGGGGAGTGGGACAACAGGGGTCGTGCGGAGGGGACTTGGAGGTGGGGGAAAGAGGGGTACTGGGAAAAGGGGAAGTCCCCCTCCCTCCCCTCTCCACCCTCCCTCCCTCCGCCCAAGGGGAGGGTGTGGGGAGAGTAAGAGTGGGGCTGGGGGAGGAGAAAATGGGGGGTGTGGGGACGGGCCCAACGGGCCCTCTTTGCTAGTATACTATTAAAACTCAGATCTTGTGTTATGTAGATATATAAATATATATTTTTGGGAATGACCTGAACCGTACGTAACATCGATTGCGGAAAAAAGGCGAACCGGAGCGCCACGGTTTTCGCACCGCCTCAATCGCCAATCTCGCGCTCGCTCGGCCGTGATATTTTCAT
>NW_027601768.1:0-75901 GCF_053455715.1 Rhinoraja longicauda
CGGGTGGCGTCGGCTCCGCTCGGCTCGGCTCCGCTCGGCTCGGCTCCGCTCGGCTCGGCTCCGCTCGGCTCGGCTCCGCTCGGCTCGAGTCGGTTCTGCTCCACTCGGGTGGAGTCGACTCTGGTCCACTCGGCTCGGCTCCACTCGACTGGAGTCGGCTCCACTCGGCTCGGCTCCGCTCGACGAGTCGGCTCCACTCCACTCGGCTCGGCTCCGCTCGACGAGTCGGCTCCACTCCACTCGACTGGACTCGGCTCTGGTCCACTGGGCTCGGGTGGAGTCGGCTCCGCTCGCGCCGGCCCACCCGCCACAGACCAACTGCCCCGCCCGCCTCGCGGCCAACGGCGTCAGTCACGTGCCACCTGCTGGCGTCCCCACACTGGCCGCCCTCTCTGTCCTGGGGCTCCCTCCTCCACTGTCACACCGCCCTCTCTGTCCTGGGCCTCCACTGTCACACTGCCCTCTCTGTCCTGGGCCTCCTCCCTCCACTGTCACACTGCCCTCTCTGTCCTGGGCCTCCACTGTCACACCGCCCTCTCTGTCCTGGGCCTCCACTGTCACACCGCCCTCTGTCCTCGACCTCCTCCCTCCACTGTCACACCGCCCTCTCTGTCCTGGGCCTCCTCCCTCCACTGTCACACCGCCCTCTCTGTCCTGGGCCTCCACTGTCACACTGCCCTCTCTGTCCTGGGCCTCCTTCCTCCACTGTCACACTGCCCTCTCTGTCCTGGGCCTCCACTGTCACACTGCCCTCTCTGTCCTGTGCCTCCACTGTCACACTGCCCTCTCTGTCCTGGGCCTCCACTGTCACACTGCCCTCTCTGTCCTGGGCCTCCTCCCTCGACTGTCACACTGCCCTCTCTGTCCTGGGCCTCCACTGTCACACCGCCCTCTCTGTCCTGGGCCTCCACTGTCACACTGCCCTCTCCGTCCTGGGCCTCCTCCCTCGACTGTCACACTGCCCTCTCTGTCCTGGGCCTCCACTGTCACACCGCCCTCTCTGTCCTGGGCCTCCACTGTCACACCGCCCTCTCTGTCCTGGGCCTCCTCCCTCCACTGTCACACCGCCCTCTCTGTCCTGGGCCTCCACTGTCACACCGCCCTCTGTCCTGGGCCTCCTCCCTCCACTGTCACACCGCCCTCTCTGTCCTGGGCCTCCTCCCTCCACTGTCACACCGCCCTCTCTGTCCTCCACTGTCACACCGCCCTCTCTGTCCTGGGCCTCCTCCACTGTCACACTGCCCTCTCTGTCCTGGGCCTCCACTGTCACACTGCCCTCTCTGTCCTGCGCCTCCACTGTCACACTGCCCTCTCTGTCCTGGGCCTCCTCCCTCGACTGTCACACTGCCCTCTCTGTCCTGGGCCTCCACTGTCACACCGCCCTCTCTGTCCTGGGCCTCCACTGTCACACTGCCCTCTCTGTCCTGGGCCTCCTCCCTCGACTGTCACACTGCCCTCTCTGTCCTGGGCCTCCACTGTCACACCGCCCTCTCTGTCCTGGGCCTCCACTGTCACACCGCCCTCTCTGTCCTGGGCCTCCTCCCTCCACTGTCACACCGCCCTCTCTGTCCTGGGCCTCCACTGTCACACCGCCCTCTGTCCTGGGCCTCCTCCCTCCACTGTCACACCGCCCTCTCTGTCCTGGGCCTCCTCCCTCCACTGTCACACCGCCCTCTCTGTCCTCCACTGTCACACCGCCCTCTCTGTCCTGGGCCTCCTCCACTGTCACACTGCCCTCTCTGTCCTGGGCCTCCACTGTCACACTGCCCTCTCTGTCCTGCGCCTCCACTGTCACACTGCCCTCTCTGTCCTGGGCCTCCTCTGTCACACTGCCCTCTCTGTCCTGGGCTTCCACTGTCACACCGCCCTCTCTGTCCTGGGCCTCCACTGTCACACTGTCCTCTCTGTCCTGGGCCTCCACTGTCACACCGCCCTCTGTCCTGGGCCTCCTCCCTCCACTGTCACACCGCCCTCTCTGTCCTGGGACTCCTCCCTCCACTGTCACACCGCCCTCTCTGTCCTCCACTGTCACACCGCCCTCTCTGTCCTGGGCCTCCTCCACTGTCACACTGCCCTCTCTGTCCTGGGCCTCCACTGTCACACCGCCCTCTGTCCTGGGCCTCCTCCCTCCACTGTCACACCGCCCTCTCTGTCCTGGGACTCCTCCCTCCACTGTCACACCGCCCTCTCTGTCCTCCACTGTCACACCGCCCTCTCTGTCCTGGGCCTCCTCCACTGTCACACTGCCCTCTCTGTCCTGGGCCTCCACTGTCACACCGCCCTCTCCATCCTGGGCCTCCTCCCTCCACTGTCACACCTGTTAAAGTTCGATTCTATAGATAGAAAACAATACCATTAAGTGGTAAAACATTAAAAAAGTCTTTATTACGCCAGCAGGAGTGGGAGAGCTGCAACGAGTGTGCTTGCATACTACAGTCACTCGAGGGCCCCACTCACTCACAGAGTATTTCAGCAGCATTTTTATACACCAAATACAATAGGTTTTTAGAAGTGATAACAGAACCAGACACCCCACACGGGTGGTCATGCAAGAGGATAGGAGTTCAATGAATCATCACCCACTATCACTGGCCATTGTCCGAGGTCATTAATTCAGTCTATTAACATAAACACATCTTCCTGGTGTTCAACTTTATGGTGATTGTTAAGAGGCTCATTCTACTCTGTGCTCTTCCTTTGTATCCGGTTCCTGTCCTTTGTAAGATTACAACACCCCTTTTGTAATCTCAAGTCGGCATTTACACAGAGATAGACTTGCAGGCGTCTGATGTATGCAATCTAATTTAGTGACAGTTCATCTTCATGTAGCATTTGGTCACATACACCTTAACCCTTAAATCCCCTTTCTCCTTTACATTCCCTCCTTTTATCATAACATGATAACTTATATTCTCCGTGAGGCACATAATAATCAGATACATTTAACCATGTACAATGATGCAACTGTGCAGCACAATCAAACCACAGTGTACGACAGTTCCCCAGAGGTTTCCGAAAATGCTGAACGGCCATGCGGCCTAGAGGGCAGTCTTGTCATGGTAATGGTTAATTTCTTCCCCAACCTGCTTGATCTTAGTTACTTCTTGCGATATGTGAGCAGCTAGATTGGTGATGTTGGAGGATTCGTCGGGAATGTAAGTGCAACATTCTTTTCCCACTAAAGCACAGGTCCCACCTTTTTCAACCAGAATATAATCTAATGCCATACGGTTCTGCAGTGCCACGGTACGGAGTGCCACCACTTCGGCTATCAAAGAGGTGAGGGCTTTCTGAGTGTCTGTGAACACCTCAGCCGTGGCATTTGCCAATCTTTCCATGACTAAGGCCATGTTAATCAGTTCCCGTGAAAGACGGGCTGTACCGTACAAGGGGAAAGCTATCATTCAGATTCCGAGATACCCCCCTTGGACCTCGGGGGGGGGGGGGGGGGGGGGGTAAATATGTCAGCCAGATGTTGTATGGTTCTCATGTGCGGGACTATATACGCCAGATAGCAGCACCCCCTCCAATGAGTGGGGCCCTTCAACCTTTCCCATCTCTGATCATCCCTAGGTGGCATCCCAGGTAACCAAGGGTATGCCCGTGACCCACATACGTAATAAGTACCATTCAATGGCCGAGATGGCCCTGTGTGCCAGGTCGTGGTGCAAGTGCTGTTTCCCAGAAACACTCCGCTACCCTCTGTGTGACAATAGCAAGTGGCATTGACAGTTTGGTTGGGGTGAATGGCCAATTTGAGCCGTGGTATTTTCCATACTCTAGTCTCATTCACCATCCAGCCTGGTCCAAATGGGGGGGTATATACCATCCAGCAAAGATAGAGTTATTCCCCTCTATTGGTCCAGGGACATATACTCTTGTATTGTTGGGACCTTTTGGTATTGGCTTGTCCTTAAGCAGCCGCTGCCTCGGATGTCATTATGAAAGCAGTATGCAGCCAGGACCTCCGTTATATTAAAGGGTATGGGTAAGAGCGGTATCCCTCCTCCACTGGTATGGGGGACTTGAGTACATACCCAGCATGCACTTATATTGCTGTGGAGAGCAAAATCATAACTCATGGACAGAAAACATTATTTCCTCTGGTCCAGCCCGTCCAGGCCAGCCCCAGGACGCCAAGAAGGATTACCAGTCCCATTTTTATCTTTAAATTGTCCAATGCGTTTGCAATCAGTCAGGTGTATCCAGCGTGGATGATCCTCAACCTTGACCGCAGTGGGGGTGGTCAGAAGTACTTGGTGTGGCCCCTTCCACCGTGGTCCGAGTTTATTCCGGTCCCAGTTTCTTATGAGCACGCAATCCCCTGGCTGTATGGACTCGTTTTCACACTCCATCACCAACAGTTTCTGTGCTTCCCGTACCTGTGAATGCAACACTGACAAGGCATTTGTTAGTTGCTGTGTGTATGTAATCAGTTCATCACTGAGAGCATGTAGATCAAAATTGACCTCCACGCTTTTTTTCCGCCCCCCATGGGGACGGCCGTATACTACTTCAGCAGGGGTCAATTTGGTAGCCTCGTGTGGGGTGACCCTCATTTCAAAGAGGGCCAGGGGTAAAACCTTGATCCAGCTTTGCCCAGTCTCTTCTGCAAGTTTGGCTTGCTTTGTTTTGAGGGCCCCGTTTGCTCTTTCAACCACTCCCGCAGCCTGCGGATGATGGACACAGTGGAATTGTTGCCTAATGTTAAAATGTCGGCACATTTCCTTGTTAATTTTAGCAATAAAATGGGGCCCATTGTCCGAACTAATAACGGTGGGCAATCCAAAGCGAGGTACAATTTCTTTCAACAAAAGCGTTACTGTGGTTTCAGCCGTGGCATTAGTAGTTGGCAAGGCTTCAATCCACCGACTGAACAGATCTATAACTACTAAACAATATTTATAACACTGTGCCCGTGGTAACTCAATAAAATCAACCTGTATACACTCAAAGGGTCGGTGTGGCATTGGTGTAACCCCTTTTGGGCATTTTACCGCCTTGCCAGGGTTATTTCTTTTGCAAATTGCACATTCTGAGGCTTGTTTTAAGGCCTCTCGGTGAATTTTGGGGTGCCACCAAGTTTCCTTTGCCAACCTTACCATTCCCTCCTTACCTGCATGAGTAAGGGAGTGTATATAGGTTAAGAGAACAGGCAAAAACACATCAGGTACACAAACCTGTCCAAGAGGGGTGAGCCAGAGTCCCATCCCTTCAGCGCACCCCCGTCTGCACGTACCTCTGTCCCTCTGCAACTTGCATTAGCTAGCCAACTCTTATGGCGTGATTCATCCCACCTCTTTTGTTCCTCTTCTATTCCTTAATTCTTTTTTTCCATTTCTTTCCCGCTTCTCTTTCCCATATCAATTGCTCTGCCTGTTTAATTGTTTCTACATTCCATGATCCCCCAACAGGCCAGGCTTCGTTTCCCAGCCTCTTCGTCAATGATGCCGACAATTGTCTATAATCTGTCCGTTTACGCGGATCTATATAGCACATATGTTGCACTGGTGCACCACCATCACTTGTATCCACAAAATGCTGGAGTAACTCAGCAGGTCAGGCAGCATCTCAGCAGAGAAGGAATGGGTGATGTTTCGGGTCGAGACCCTTCTTCAGACTTTTATCCATCACTTTTATCCCCATCGTTAGCCCTCCTAATATATATGCACGATAGTCACAGACTCTGGCCTTCATGGACCCTTTCCCAAAGCCAGTTAGGTAGTCTGTCGTGTCCAATTTAATAACTCTTGTTCTTAACGTACCAGACCCGTAGTCTGCTGGTCATTCGTTACCCAGACCCGTAGTCTGCTAGTCAATTCATTACCCAGACTCTCTTACCGTATGTTGTCTTCTATATAGATCTCGGTGGGAACCAGATCGACCTCAGACGAGGGACCACGGTGTTCCCGGGAACTTTACTCGGAAGTTCAGACTCAATGGATCCGATAGTGCACCTTACTCCCTTCAAGGTCCCGGTCAGACCACAGCCACTGACTCAGTCTTTGGTGATGGTTCCGTCGACATCCTGCCGACTACGCCAATTGTTAAAGTTCGATTCTATAGATAGACAACAATACCATAAAGTGGTAAAACATTAGAGTCTTTATTACGCCAGCGGGGGTGGGAGAGCTGCAACTAGTGTGCTTGCATACTACAGTCACTTGAGGGCCCCACTCACCCACAGAGTGTTTCAGCAGCATTTTTATACACCAAATACAATAGGTTTTTAGAAGTAATAACAGAACCAGACACCCCACACGGGTGGTCATGCAAGAGGATAGGATCCCACTATTACTGGCCATTGTCCAAGGTCATTAATTCAGTCTATTAACATAAACACATCTCCCTGGTGCTCAACTTTATGGTGATTGTAAAGAGGCTCAGTCTATTAACATAAACACATCTTCCTGGTGCTCAACTTCACACCGACCTCTCTGTCCTGGGCCTCCTCCCTCCACTGTCACACTGCCCTCTCTGTCCTGGGCCTCCTCCACTGCCACAGTGAGGACCAAGGCAAATTGGACCACCTCATATTTCACTTGGGCACCTTACACCCCAGCGGTATGAACTTTGACTTCTCTAACTTCAAGTAACCTTTGTATCCCCTTTTTCCCCATCCCTCCCTCGCCCCATTTCTCCGACCAGTTTCACTGTCCTCCTGATTAATTTCACTGATTGTATGCCTCATTGCCACCATCCCCATAGCTAACAATGATCCTTGATCGGTTATTTTCACACCTAGGGTGGGGGAGGGCTGGAGAGAGTGGGAAAGCAAGGGTTACTTGGTTAGAGAAATTAATATTCATGTCGCTGGTTTGTAAGCTGCCCAAACGAAATATGAGATGCTATTCCTCCAATTTCCTCCAATCCCCCATGCTGACTTCTATCATGTGCTATTCAGAAACTTCATCCTTAATAATGGACTCATCAACCATTGACGTCAGAGTTTTCCTCTTTTGCCTTGCTCCCTTCTTGAACATTGGAGTAAAATTTACAAATTTCCAGTCCTCTGGGATCAGTCCTGATGCCACTCTGGCCAGACATGATCATCACCTCCGAAGTGACAAAACAGCTGATCATTCTGGAGCTGTGCCCTGGGAAGAGGGTATGGAAGAAGCAAATGAGAGAAAACGCGCAAAGTACCAGGAGCTGGTGGAGATGTGCCGGCACAGAGGCTGGAAGACACACTATGAAGCCATAGAGGTGGGCGGTAGAGGCTTTGCAGGTCACTCATTCTGCAAAGTCCTCAACCAGTTGGGCATTACGGGGCTGGCAAAGAAGAGGGCCATTCAATCCGCAAGCGAAGCCGCAGAGAAAGCCACTAGATGGCTTTGGATGAAGAGGGCTGATCCGTGGGCAGTTGCTGCTGGGACCCAAGTCGGACCCTGATCACTCCCGGCTGGGTCGCCTGGGCGAGGGGGTCTGATGTGAGACACGAAATTACCGAAATCAGAAACCCTGGGTCGGGCGGGAAATCTGTTCTAAACTTAAAGCACGGACTACTGCCTTCAACTCAGGCGACCTCAACGCCTACAAGGTAGCCAGATATGACCTCCGGAAGTCCATAAGGAAAGCCGAGAAAGACTACAGAAACAAAGTGGAATCTAGCTACTACAGCTCGGACTCCAGACGCATGTGGAGTGGACTATGCTGCGTCACAGACTACAAAGGGAAAAACAGGAGCACTGTTCAGAGTACCGCATCGCTCTCGGACGAGCTTAACACCTTTTACGCCCGGTTCGATGCAGACAACACAGCGCCCACCATGAGTCCACAGGTGTGCAGGGGGACTACCACACTGTCCTTACAAACGGCAGATGTGAGGCGGTCCTTCAAAAAGGTCAACGACCGCAAAGCTCCAGGGCCGGATGGTAGTCCAGGGCGGGCCCTCAGAGCGTGTGCTGATCAACTGGCAGAGGTGTTTACCAACATCTTCAACCTCTCTCTGAGTCAGTCTGTGGTTCCCACCTCCTTCAAAGCATCCATCATCGTTCCTGTTCCAAAGAAACCAGTAACCTCCTGTTTAAATGACTACCGTCCTGTCGCACTGACATCAGTCATCATGAAGTGCTTCGAGCGACTAGTCAAAACTCACCTCTGCTCCTCTCTCCCTGTCACCTTGAACCCTCTTCAGTTTGCCTATAGACCAAACAGGGCCATGGACGATGCCATCGCCATGGCAATACATACTGTGCTCACCCACCTGGACCAAGGAAATACATATGTGAGAATGCTCTTTATTGACTACAGCTCGGCATTCAACACTATTATTCCCTCAAAACTCGTCCCCAAGCTCCTTGATCTTGGACTGGAGACCTCCATCTGCGGATGGATATTCGATTTCCTGATGGGCAGGCCCCAGGTGGTGAGAATTGGCAGCCACACCTTTTCCTCACTGATCCTCAACACAGGCATACCACAGGGCTGTGTGCTCAGTCCTCTCCTCTACTCCATACCTTCATAATCCATTTTGTTCTCCTTACTGCCTTTTTAGTTACCTTCTGGTGTTTTACATAAATTTACCAATCCTCCAGCTTCCCACTAATCTTTGCAATATTATCTGCCTTCTCTTTCAATTTAATGCTCTCTTTGACTTCATTTGTCAACTGCAGTCACCTCATTCTCCGCTTAGAATCTTTCTTCCTCTTTGGGATGAAAAGATCCTGCACCTTCTAAATTACTCACAGAAACTCGTGCCCTTTGGGGTCGTTAGATTGCCGTTTCGCTGATCTACTTGCTCTTAGTGCCAGAGGTTGCGTTGGTTTTCTTGGGCAACAGCACGGCCTGGATATTAGGCAGCACGCCGCCCTGAGCGATGGTCACCCCTCCCAGCAGCTTGTTGTGCTCCTCGTCGTTGCAGACGGCCAGCTGCAGGTGTCTGGGGATGATGTGGGTCTTCTTGTTGTCCCAGCAGGCATGTGAATTTTCCACGTGTCCGCGGATTTTCGTGTATTTAAAATCCATTTTCGCGGTTTTTGCATGATTGCCACGTTTTTTCACTTTGCCAAAATAGCGTTTACCAACGGAGAAAATGGATCTGGAAAAAAAAGAAAATAAACGATATATAGACTTGTAATGAACACTAGGGTTCCGCTAGAGGTCGCTAGGGGTTCCACGAGAAATTCCCCAGCGCCCTGGAAGTCTCCCCGAAAATGTGACACCTAGGCTGGGCAAGGTAGCCAATCTTGACCTCATCGGGACTTCCACTTTACCATTGCAGTTTCTTAACTCAACACGTAAGGATTCTACACCTGACCTTCCTTGCTAAGGATTGAATTTCACTCCTTACCAGCAAGGTCACCCCACCCCCTCTGCACGTCTTTTTGATAGGATGTGTATCCTTGGATATTCAGCTCCCAGCTCCAATCCTCTTTCAGCCACATGTCCATGATGCCCACAACATCGTACCTACCAATTTCTAATTGCGCTATAAACTCATCCACCTTGTTGAATGCTTTGCTGAAGTCCATATATAGAATATATCCAGCTTTCCCCTCATCGACCATTTTGGTCACGTCTTCAAAAAACCCAATCGGATTTGTGAGACACAACCTGCCACGTACAAAACCATGCTGATTATCCCTATTCAGCCCTTGCCCGTTTAAGTACCTGTATATCCTATCCCTCAGAATTCTCTCTAGTAATTTTCTGACTATAGATGTTAAGCTCACTGGCCAATAGTTCCCAGCATTTTCCCTGCAGCCCTTCTTGAATAGAGGCACAACATTTGCCACCCTCCAGTCTTCTTGCACCTCTCCTGTATTTAAAGACGATTCGTAAATTTCAACCAGGGTTCCCCCAATTTCCTCTCTGGTTTCCCACAATGTCCTCGGATATAATTCAATGAACATCTTGCCAAACATCTGATAAGTGGTGGGTTGAATTCTGAAACCCGCACAATTTGTGCAGAATCGGTTTATATTGAATAACACATTGAAATTAAACCGCATAATTCTCAAATGCACGGTCACATAATGCAATTTCTGGGCATTTTTGCTGTTACGCTAATACTCCCAACAGAGGAGGCTGTCCTGTTATTAATTGTTAATAAACAACTATAGAAACACAAGTGAATTCAAGTATGTTAACATTTCCCAAAGGAAAGCAGGAGAGGTAAAACATTAGAAGAGCAACAGCAATGTAATGTTTTGAGTTTGTGTTTGTGTTCCCCTTTGCTGGACATATATTTAAAAAAATTATGTGTGGACTTCATATGATTTTCTAACCATTTAATATTCACAAATGTGTTTGCTCATTCTTCATTGTTTGCTTTTTTAACACATGAATTGTGCTTTAGAAAAGCGCAGAGTTGAAAGTAATTTTAACATCCGCAAGTGAGTAGAGTTAAAATTCTAAGTGATTGATGTGCCAGACGGCAAGGCTTGATAGATCAAGCCATGGGAAATTGGTTGAGATCTTTCAAAGCAGATCTTTCCATTAAGACTTACAGGACCTGGATCTCCAATCTCCAAATCTCTTTCCTCAGCTCCACGTTATTTGGCCTTTTTAGAAATTAGTTCTTAATGGGTTGTCATACTTGAGCATTTGAGATTGGTCATGTCCTCCAATCACATCTACTGTAGCCGTTGTTCAAGATGTGGACTCCGATACATCAGCGAGACCAAACACAGACTGGGCGATCGGTTTGTGGAACACCTTCACTCAGCCCGCGTGAACCAACCTGATCTCCCGGTTGCTGGACACTTTAATTCTCCTTCCCATTCCTACACTGACCTTTCTGTCTTTGGTCTCCTCCATTGTCAGAGTGAGGCTAAATGCAAATTGGAGAAACAGCATCTCATATTTCGCTCGGACAGCTTATAGCCCAGTGGTATGAATATTGATTTCTCTCACTTCAGGTAGGCCCGGCATTCCCTCTCTCTCTATCCCTCCCCCACCCAAGTCGCACTAGCTTCTCATTTTCACCCTACAAACAGCTTTATCTCTCCACATCACCGTCTATTTCTCTTGTTTCCCTTATCCCTAACCAGTCTGAAGAAGGGTCTCAACCCGAAACGTCACCCATTCCTTCTCTCCAGTGATGCTGCCTGTCCCGCTGAGTTACTCCAGCTTTTAACTTAGAAACACAGAAACATAGAAAATAGGTGCAGGAGGAGGCCATTTGGCCTTTCGAGCCAGCACCGCCTTTCATTGTGATTATGGCTGATCATCTACAATCAGTAACCTGTGCCTGCCTTCCTATATCCCTTGATTCCGCTAGCCCCTAGAGCTCTATCTAACTCTCTTTTAGTTCATCCAGTGATTTGGCCTCTACTGCCTTCAGTGGCAGAGAATTTCACAAATTCACAACTCTCTGGGTGAAAAGGTTTCTTCGCACCTCAGTTTTAAATGGCCTCCCCTTTATTCTTAGACTGTGGCCTCTGGTTCTGGACATCCGCAACATTGGGAACATTTTTCCTGCATCTAGCTTGTCTAGTCCTTTTATAACTTTATACGTCTCTATATGATCCCCTCTCATCCTTCTAAACTCCAGTGAATACAAGCCCAGTCTTTCCAATCTTTCCTTATATGACAGACCCTCCATCCCAGGGATTAAACTCGTGAATTTACGCTGCACTGCCTCAATAGCAAGGACGTCCTTTCTCAAATTAGGAGACCAAAACTGCACACAATATTCCAGATGTGATCTCACCAGGGCCCTATACAACTGCAGAAGGACTTCTTTGCTCCTGTACTCAAATCATCTCGTTATGAAGGCCGACATGCCATTAGCTTTCTTCCCTGCCTGCTGTACCTGCACATTTACTTTCAGTGACTGATGCACAAGGACGCCCAGGTCTCGTTGCACTTCCCCTTTACCTAATCTGACACCATTGAGATAATAATCTGCCTCCTTGTTTTTGCCGCCAATGTGGATAACCTCACATTTATCTACATTATATTGCATCTGCCATGCATCTGCCCACTCACTCAACCTGTCCAGGTCACCCTGCAACCTCCTAACATCCTCTTCGCAGTTCACACTGCCACCCAGCTTTGTGTCATCCGCAAACTTGCTAGTGTTACTTCTAATTCCATCATCCAAATCATTAATATATATTGTAAATAGTTGAGGTCCCAACACCGAGCCTTGCGGCACTCCACTCACCACTGCCTGCCATTCTGAAAAGGACCTGTTTATTCCTACCCTTTGCTTCCTGTCTGCCAACCAATTCTCTATCCATGTCAATACCCTATCCTCAATACCATGTGCTCTAATTTTGCTCACTAAACTCCCGTATGGCACCTTATCATGGCTTTTTGAAGGTCTAGATACACCACATCCACTGGCTCTCCTTCATCCATTTTACTTGTCACATCCTCAAAAAATTCCAGATTTGTGTCTATCTTCGGTTTAAACTAGCATCAGCAGTTCCTTCTTACACATATCTTTAATAAACTTTGCTGTATGCGGACTTTCCTTTAATCAAGAAACCAAATATAGTCTTCCTTTCATCAGGAATGTGTAATTTTCTTGTTAACCACTTGGGTGCAGTTCTCTACTGGACATTTGTGTTCCTATTCTCAATGTCAACTTGCTTAAGTGGTTCCTGACATTACCTGCTGATACATTCTAACTTCCAAAAATAATCTTTGCATTGTTGGACTTGTTTCAGCTGTTGTGCATTTGTATTGAGCTTTTTTGAGATGCTTGGCATATTTTAAGCTGATTTTGAGTAAACTACCAAGTCAATCAAGCCACATTATTTTGGGCATAATTGTTTTGGATTTTTGGATCACCCTGAGTACCGGCACACCACAGGGCTGTGTTCTGAGCCCCATGCTCTACTCCCTCTTCACACACGACTGTGTTCCTGCATTCGACACCAACACTATTGTCAAGTTTGCAGACGACACAACGGTGATCGGGCTGATCACCAACGGTGATGAAACACAATACAGAGCGGAGGTGCAGAACCTGGCGGACTGGTGCTCTGATAACAACCTGTCCCTAAATACCACCATGACCAAGGAGCCGATCATCAACTTCCATAGGTCACACAATGGGGAATATGCCCCGATCTTTATCAACGGGGACAGTGTGGAGAGAGTGTCCAGCTTCAAGTTTCTGGGCACTCACATTTCGGAGGACCTCACATGGTCCACTAACACTGCTGCGCTGGTCAAGAAGGCACAGCAATGTCGACCCGAAACTTCACCCATTCCTTCTCTCCCGAGATGCTGCCTGACCTGCTGAGTTACTCCAGCATTTTGAGAATAAATACCTTTGATTTGTACCAGCATCTGCAGTTATTTTCTTATATTTCTTGTTCTAACATGAGAACACTGAAAAAGTCTGGTCTGCCCTAACAGCTGCTGACGACCTTCTACCGCTGTACCACAGAGCATCCTAACGTATGGCATCTCTGTGTGGTATCTCAGCTGCACGGAGGTGGAGAGGAAAGCTCTTCAGCGGGTAGTCTACCCCTGACCTGTGATGTTCTGGCCCGCGAGGCTCTACCCCTGACCCGCGATGCTCCGGCCCGTGAGGCTCTACCCCTGACCCGCGATGCTCCGGCCCGTGAGGCTCCCCTGACCCGCAATGTTCCGGGCCGTGAGGCTCCACTGCCGGCCCATGAGGCCCGGGCCGCGAGGCTTCGGCATCGGGCTTTCAGCGGCACCTCCAGAAGGCGTCTGCTGCAGCGGCACCTCTGGAGTCTCGGTCTCCTCGAAAGAATCCCAACCAGTTATCCTCAATCAAAGCCCTCATTTTACTTGGAAGAACATGATCTAACATTGAACAACTTCTCCCTAAATTCCATTCTCTTTTTCCAGACCAAATGTATAGCCATGGACTCAGGCTCAAATACATCAGTCTTTTTGTTTGATATGTGGAACAATCTTTATTCTAGTCCTTCATGGGCCCACCCCTCAACTCTTTTTCCTGTACCTCAACAAGTAAATTGGTGCTGCTTCCTCTGCTGACACAGAGCTTTCACTGCCAATTTCCACCATGCTCTCACCTTCACTTGGTCCTTCTCAGATATTTCTGGATTTCTGTCTCCTTCTCAAGAGAAATGCTGCCACAAACATCCATTACGAGCCCACAGCTATCTCAACTGCACTTCCTCATATTCTGCAGCCTGTTTCAACTTCATTCATTATTTCAATTCCTTTGTTTCCACCATATTTACTCTGATAATGAGGCTTTCCAGAGCATGCCTCTGAAATATTTCCTCATCCTGAAACATGCCCTCTTCCTGTCCTGCTTGGAGACGGGGATAGTTCATCTGTGGTTACATCTCACTGTGCCCAGCAAGGATGAAGTGTCCTCTCCATTTGATTTGGCCGCTGAGCCTGGTCAGGTAAATGGGAATACAAACTTGCCCAGCATCTGCATTCCCCTCTCCACCTGCTAGGCTGATTCCAGAGGAGCGGCGTGGCTGCTACGTCTGGGGCTACTGGGTTGCAGGAGTTGCCGGAAGGCGGGCGCACGAGGGATCAGCCGACCGTCTCTAGGGACTCCAGCTCCAGTGCCTTTGGCTCTCCTGAGCCTTACCCACAAGGCAGCGGCCGGGCGCTATTTAACCCATAGTCGGGACCTGGTTGATGGGCGTCAGGACGTGTCCACACGCCGGTGGTCCGGCACGTCACATCTCTGGGGCCAGAGTTCCTTCCAGATCCCCGTGCAGTTTAGCCTGGGACTGAAGGTGGCCGCAGTTACCATGTGTTGCCACGAGGAGGCACTGCGAGAGTCTTGATGATGCAGAGGTTGTGTACTGGCAAGGGGAGGCTCGCGGACTAGGCTCCCTTTATCACAAACATTGCTAGTGAGCGGCATCTGGATTTATACCAGGGCACTGGACACACACAACACCCTGTGGCTCACACAAAACAATAAACTCAACTCAACTAAACCTGTCCTTTTACCTCTTCCCTTAAAGACTGACACTGTGGTGCAGCTGGTAGAGCTGCTGCTTCACAGCGCTGGTGACGTACGGTCGATCTGGAACTCTGGGGCTGTCTGTGTGGAGTTTGCAAGTGACCGCATGGGTTTCTTCCGGATGCTCAGGTTACATCCATAAAACATTGCAGGACTGGAGGTGAATTGGCCTCTGTAAATTTCCTCAAGTATGTAGGAAGTTGATGTGGAAGTGGGATAACGACACAACAACAACCTGGCTCTCAATGTCAGTAAGACCAAGGAACTGATTGTGGACTTTGGAAGAGGAAGGATGAGGACCCACAAACCTGTCTATATCAACGGGATGATGGTGGAGAGAGTCCAAAGCTTCACATTCCTGGGCGTGCATATTTCCGAAGATCTTTCCTGGACCCAGCACACTGATGCAATTATAAATAAAGCACATCAGCGCCTGAGAGGATTACGGAGATTCGGTATGTCAGAGAGGATTCTCTTGAGCTTCTACAGGTGTACAGAAGAGAGCATGTTGACTGGTTGCATCACGGCCTGGTTTAACTTGAATGCCCAGGGGCGAAGAAGACTGCTAAAGTTGTGAACCCTTTTAGCAGTGCAAAACAAAAATAAATAGTGAAGTACAATAACAGAAGAACTGAGTGATGTGGAGTTCAGAGTAGCAGCAGGTGTGAAATATATGGTTGGTTCAGGATTCTGATAGCCACGGTGAAGTCTGGACAAGTGCCCAGAAAGTAGAAAGAGAAAAGGGAATGGGTGAGAAAAGTCAGGGTGGTCGGCATCCTTGATGATACTTGCAGCCATCCTAATGCAACACACCATTGAGATGGACTGGATGGAAAGAAGTGATGAGTGTGATGGAGTAAGCTGTGTTCACCTGTCCAACTGTTTCTTAAACGATGGGATAGTCCCAGCCTCAACTACCTCCTCTGGCAGCTTGTTCCATACACCCACCACCCTCTGTGTGAAAAGGTTACCCCTCGGATTCCTATTAAATCTTTTCCCCTTCAACTTGAACCTATGTCCTCTGGTCCTCGATTCCCCTACTCAGGGTAAAAGACTCTGTGCATCTACCCGATCTATTCCACTCATGATTTTGTACACCTCTATAAGATCTCCTCTCATCTCCCCTCAGCTTGACTCAACAAGGATCATGTAAAGCAATGAAGCATATTTATTAAGCTCATAAGTGATTGGTGCAGCATTAGGCCATTCGGCCCATCAAGTCTACTCCACCATTCAATCATGGCTGATCTAACTCTCCCTCTTAACCCCATTCTCCTGCCTTCTCCCCATAACCCCTGACACCCGTACTAATCAAGAATCTATCTCTGCCTTAAAAATATCCATTGACTTGGCCTCCACAGCCTTCTGTGGCAATGAATTCCACAGATTCACCACCCTCTGACTATAGAAATTCCTCATCAACTTCCTAAAGGAACATCCTTTAATTCTGAGGCTGTGACCTGCGGTCCTAAACTCTACCACCAGTGGAAACATCCTCTCCACATCCACTCTATCCAAGCCTTTCACTATTCGGTAAGTTGCAATGAAGTCCCCTCTCATTATTCTAAACCCCAGCGAGTTCAGGCCCAGTGCCATCAAACGCTCATTACATGTTAACCCACTCATTCCTGGGTTCATTCTCATAAACATCCTCTGGGCCCTCTCCAGCGCCAGCACATTCTTCCTCAGATATGGGGCCCAAAACTGCTCACAATACCCCAAATGCAGACTGACCCGCCCCTAATAAAGCCTCAGCACTACTTCCCTTTTCTGTATTCTATTCCTCTCAAAATGAATGCAAGCATTGTGTTTGTCTTCCTTACTTCCGATTCGACTTGCAAATGAACCTTTTGGGAATCCTGCATGGACTGAGCAAGAAACGTCTGCTCAGCCTTTTATCATCTGGGTGTCGTGCATACATAAACCACTGTACAAACTCCGTACAGACAGCACCCGTAGTCGGAATGGAACCCGGGTCTCTGGCTTTGTAAGGCAGTAGCTCTTCTACTATACCACCGTGCCACCAGATTTTCTCCATATACCAGTTTAAATGAATAATATTTTGCTATTTGGTTTCTTTTTACCATGTGGCAGCTATGTAAAAGGCTTGAATAGTGTCTCAGGGCTCCTGATCCGGTCAGACCAGTCTCAATGAGGGATCTTGCCTAAAATGATGACTGCCCATTTCCCTGCACAGGTGCTGTCTGCTCTGCTCAGTCTCTCCAGATGCTCTCCTTATTCTACTCCAATTCAGCACTTGACTTGTTAGTTAATGAGGTAAGAAGAAGGTCTTCCCATGCACAATGGTACAAAGAGACCCCTAGAACAGAATTGCAGTGGGAGAGGAGGAAGGATCTGAGGAAAACTGCTGGCAGCAGTGATGTCCCAAGAATTTACAGCAGTCTCAGAAATAGTTTAACGACTTCAAATGCATAGTCAAGGTCAGTGAGTACATCTGTACATCTCATCTACAAATAACTCTGCTCTCTGCACTCCATTCCCATCTCTTAAATCACCACTGTACCTACCTTAAAATGTTAGCGAGCAGGCAGTGAAGAAAGCTAATGGAATGTTGGCCTTCATAACGAGCGGATTTCAGTATAGGAGTAAAGAGGTTCTTCTGCAGTTGTATAGGGCCCTGGTAAGACCACATCTGGAGTATTGTGTACAGTTTTGGTCTCCTAATTTGAGGAAGAACATCCTTGTAATTGAGGCAGTGCAGCGTAGGTTCACGAGATTGGTCCCTGGGATGGTGGGACTGTCATATGAGGAAAGATTGAAAAGACTAGGCTTGTATTCACTGGAGTTTAGAAGGATGAGAGGGGATCTTATAGAGACATATAAAATTATAAAAGGACTTGACAAGCTAGATGTAAGAAAAATGAACCAGGGGCCACAGTCTTAGAGTAAAGGGGAGGCCATTTAAAACTGAGGTGAGAAAGAACTTTTTCACCCAGAGAGTTGTGAATTTGTGGAATTCTCTGCCACAGAGGGCAGTGGAGGCCAAATCTAGATGAATTTAAGAGAGAGTTAGATGGAGCTCTGGGGGCTAGTGGAATCAAGGGATATGGGGAGAAGTTGGGCACAGGTTACTGATTGTGGATGATCAGCCGTGATCACAATGAATGGCGGGGTTGGTTTGAAGGGCCGAATAGCCTCCTCCTGCACCTATTTTCTATGTTTCTATGGTTCTATGTAAATCTTTTCCCCTTCACCTTAAACCTATGTCCTCTGGTCCTCGATTCCCCTACTCTGGGCAAGAGACTCTGTGCATCTACCCGATCTATTGCTCTCATGATCTTATGCACCTCTATAAGTTCGCCCCTCATCCTCCTGCACTCCATGGAATAGAGTCGCAGCCTACTCAACCTCTCCCTACAGCTCACACCCTCTAGTCCTGGCAACATCCTCATAAATCATCTCTGTACTGTTTCCAGCTTGACAACATCTTTCCTATAACACGGTGCCCAGAACTGAACACAATACTCTAAACATGGCCCCACCAACATCTTACATGGCTGCACCATGACCTCCCAACTTCTATACTCAATACACCTACAATGAATTAAAGCATTTACTAAAGTTGCCATGATTCACTGAGTGCATCTTTCTTGGAATCAAAGAACGTTCAAACCATAAACAGATGCCATTCAGATGGCGAAGATGAACAGTCTATGTAAGAGCAATATATCCAAACCTACGAATCTATATCATTAGTGTAGAAAGGAACTGCAGATGTAGTTTAAACCGACGATAGACACAAAAAGCTGGAGTAACTCAGTGGGACAAGCAGCATCTCTGGAGAGAATGAACGTCTGGGTGACGTTTCGGGTCGAGACCCTTCTCAGACTGGTTAGGGATAAGGGAAACGAGGGATGTAGACGGTGATGTGGAGAGAGATGCTGCCTGTCCCGCTAAGTTACTCCAGCTTTTTGTGTCTATCTTCTATATCATTAGTAAATATTAAGAAAATCAGAAACCTTACTAATGAGTGTGGGAGTTCAGTGGTAAAAATGCAGGAAAAATGATCCCAATGTTGGGGGAGTCCAGAACCAGGGGCCACAGTCTAAGAATAAAGGGGAGGCCATTTAAAACTGAGGTGAGAAGAAACTTTTTCACCCAGAGTTGTGAATTTGTGGAATTCTCTGCCACAGAGGGCAGTGGAGACCAATTCACTGGATGAATTTAAAAGAGAGTTAGATAGAGCTCTAGGGGCTAGCGGAATCAAGGGATATGGGGAGAAGGCAGGCACGGGTTGCTGATTGTGGATGATCAGCTATGATCACAATGAATGGAGGTGCTGGCTCAAAGGGCCAAATGGCCTCCTCCTGCACCTATTTTCTATGTTTCTATGTTTCTCTGTTTCAATTGAACACTAGCTCCCAATTCAACAATCCTTGCTGTTTCCATTTATATGGCCAATTGTGTGGTTATGTGCTGTAGCTCCTTTTATTATGTGACTTTCGTTCTTGTATATGTGGCACCTCATCAAATGCATTAGGAGGTCCACACAACACAGTAGATACATTTCCCTCTTGGATCCTTCTCTGACACTTAACAATAAAACAATTAGTTGCTTTGAAGAGAGACACAAAATGCTGAAGTAACATGCTGAAGTAACTGTCTGAAGGCCAGACAGCATCTCTGGATAAAAGGAATGGGTGATATTTTGGGACGAGACCCTTCATCAGACTTTGAGACCCTTCTTGAATGGATGTACTTCAGCTTTCATCAAAATATTCCTTCTTTCAGGTGCAATTTTCGATGTTCTCAGTTTTTCAGACCGGAATTTATAAATATCTGGGAGATTATGATCAGGGCCTCTGTAAGATTTCCCCTTACTCCCACGGTGACCCAGGATGCATTCCATCTATAGCAGGTATCGTCTCCCTTTTAAATGTAGCTAGCGCTTCAAATATCTCCTTTTTACCCATTTTTAGTGCCTCAAGAATTTCAATGACACCTTCCTTCGCTGAGTTTCCAGCAGCACAATGTGTCACGGTGAAGAATGATGTAAAGTGCTCACGTAATACGTCTGTCTTGGCCTTTGCTGCAGGCGCACGTTTCTTTCTCAGTCACTGAAGTTTGCATCAGTGCATTTCTCACCATATGAACCTTTTCCGATATCAATGGACTATTTGTGGAATAATTTCCCCGGTTGTTGTCAATCTTTCCCCCTCTCTCTTTGCTTCCCTTAATTCCTTTTTTTTAATCTCCTCTCTGACTTTTCTGTAGCCAGCCTGATTATCACTTGTGTTAACAGCCTACCATTCCATCTGTTATATGCGCTCAACCCTCACCATCCCCCCTCTTCCTCTGTCCTTTATTTTCTCTTTTTCATCACTCACAAAGTCCTGGCTTTAATTTCCCAGCACTTTCCCTTGAGGTGAACATATTTGACCAGTATCATCCCCGCTTTAAAAACCTCTAACTGCCAAGCCTTGTTTCTAATGTACCTAGACCAAAGCAGTTCTCGCCCGGTAAATACTAGTCCTTCTGTAATACACCTTTAGTTTTAGTTTTTAGTTTTAGAGATATAGCGCGGAAACAGGCCCTTCGGCCCACCGGGTCAGCGCCGACCAGCGATCCCCGCGCATTAACACTATCCTACACCCACTAGGGACAATTTTTACATTTACCAAGCCAATTAACCTACAAACCTGTACGTCTTTGGAGTGTGGGAGGAAGCCAAATATCTCGGAGAAAACCCACGCAGGTCACGGGGAGAACGTACAAACTCCGTACAGACAGCACCCGTAGTCGCGATGGAACCCGGGTCTCCGGCACTGCATTTGCTGTAAGGCAGCAACTCTACCGCTGCACCACCGTGACCTCCCTTTATTTCAGTGGCCTGTGTCTTTCTCCGTTGCTGTTCTCAACCTAATGATATTATGAACATTGACACTTGTTCATTTGGTCCATTGCCCAGAACCAAGTCTAGCAATACCAACTTCTTCTGTGGACCAGAAACATACAGATCCCAACCTGAAACGTCACCCATTCCTTCTCTCCAGAGATGCTGCCTGTCTCGTTAAGTTACTCCAGCATTTTGTGTCTATCTTCAATGTAAACCAGCATCTGCAGTTCCTTCCTACAGATTAACAAATCTCTCCTGAAAACACTTCAGAAACACCTTGCCTTTTAGCTCTGGTGTTATTGATTACCCAGACTGTATTTGAAAAGTTGAAGCTCCCCATGATCTAATTTTGCCTGAGATGTGTAAAGTAGCCATGGTCAAAATGAACGCTGTACTTGTAATAGTGTGTAGCTATAAGATTCCCCATTCCCCAAAGCATTTTGTTATGGATCAAAATGGAGAATCTTACAGTTCTTCATCTTCTTGTTAAGCCCCCATGGCTGACCATGGGTGATGCATCCTAGTTGGCTGCTTGCTCCACACCTCGGCTAGAGCAGCGTCGCTTGTGGCTGAAGAGACCAATGCGGGAGTGACAGTCTCTGTGGCAAAGGTCACATTTGTGTGTGGTCTCTGGTCTGTTGAAGTTGCTGCGCTCCTTTCTGCGTGCCCGCTTGTCTGCCGCTGCGTTCATCAGTTTCCCTTCCCCCGTTTTGAGATGTTGGTTCAGGGTACCTCTCCACCTGGTACGGTCAGCTGCAAGGCTCTCCCAGGACTCCACATCGATGTCGAGCGCCTTCATATCTCTCTTGCAGACATCCTTGTAACGTAGCTGGGGGCGGCCGATGGTTCTCCTCCCAGATGTCAGCTCTCCATAGAGGATGTCTTGTGGAATACGGCCATCCTCCATGCGGTGGACATGGCCCAGCCACCGCAGCCTTTCTTTTCACTGCTCTATGCTGTGTAGATCTTATTTCAGATAAGTTATTCATAGAATGGATGGAAAGAATGTGGACACAAATCAGGAAAACCTGACACTCCCTCATGAAAACTAACAACTCAACAGGGATCAGGTGACCTGAGTGATGGGAGAAGCAGGTCTCTCTGGTGGTACATGAAAGCATGCGATCAAAAGGACAGCACTACCCCGGTGGATCAATATACAACGAAGCATTAAACCACAGCCCTGCAGGTTCAGCTGCACATTCTGGTCATTGCTGGCCTGCACTCTGTGTTAAACACATTGCCATTCACAGGGGGGGTCCAGCTGCACATTCTGGTCATTGCTGGCCTGCACTCTGTGTTAAACACATTGCCATTCACAGGGGGGGTTCAGCTGCACATTCTGGTCATTGCTGGCCTGCACTCTGTGTTAAACACATTGCCATTCACAGGGGGGGTTCAGCAACATTTAATCTAGGGAATGGAGCAAAGCAAAAGGAAAATGCTGCAAATTCTGTAAAAATGAAATAAAAACTCAAAATATTGGAAAAAAAAAGTTATAGGAAGAAACTGCAGATGCTGGTTAAAATCGAAGGTAGACACAAAATGCTGGAGTAACTCAACGTGTCAGGCAGCATCTCGGGACAGAAGGAATGGGTGACGTTTCAGGTCGAGACCCTTCTTCAGACCTGAAACATCAACTTTCCACCCATTCCGTCTCTCCCGAGATGCTGTCTGACCCGCTGAGTTACTCCAGCTTTTTGTGATCAGACTGAAGAAGGGACTCGACCCGAAACTTCACCCATTACTTCTCTCCAGAGACGCTGCCTGACCCGCTGAGTTACTCCAGCATTTTGTGTCTACCTTCGATTTAAACCAGCATCTGCAGTTTTTTTCCTACACCTTTTGATCCGCTGAGTTACTCTTTTTGTGTCTGTCTTCACAATTAGAAGGTTCAACTCTAAATCTGAAACCATTGTAATGCTTGGTTGCAAAATGGCAGACACTTGTAGCAGACTCTTTACGCATCCCTTGGGAGATGAAAAGTGAATGTCGCATCGGACAAATGTTGCAAAGAATAGGTAGTTATTAATAAATGAGGGTACATTATACCTTTAAAATTAAATATTCTCCAAAACTGTTTATATGCGCTATTTTCATCATAGTTTCATGCAAAATGGTATGGTATGGTATGGTATGGTATGGTATGGTATGGTATGGTATGGTACGTTATTTGTCACAGTGACATTCATTTTTGTTTAAGGTAGATACAAAATGCTAGAGTAACTCAGTGGGACAGGCAGCATCGCGGGAGAGAAGGAATGGGTGATGCTTTGGGTCCAGACCCTTCTTCAGGATGTAGTGATTTGGCTACTCCACATAATTTCAGAGAACAGACACAAAAAGCTGGAGTAACTCAGCAGGTCAGACAGCATTTCTGGAGAAAAGGAATAGGTGGAAAGTTGACATTTCAGGTCTGAAGAAGGGTCTCCCATTCCTCCCGAAACTCCACCCATTCCTTCTCTCCAGAGATGCTGCCAGACCTGCTGAGTTACTCCAGAATTTTGTGTCTACCTTCGAAAAAAAAAGTTAGCAGGTCAGGAAATTATTTTATCAAGAGAGAAACAGGGTTTATTACTTCTGGTCAATAATCTTTCATTAGTTAGATGAAGAAGGGTCTCAACTCGAAACATCATCCATTCCTTCTCTCCAGAGATGCTACCTATCCCACTGAGTTATTCCAGCATTTTGTGTCCATCAGCATCTGCAGTTCCTTCCAACACAGAAAATACAAATTCGCCAGCAGGGAGAGGAGTGTATGTGTTTGGTTTTGTGTGGGAGGTGGGATGGGGAAGAGAGTTGGGAGTGAGTGATTGTGGAGGAACACCATTGAAGGTCAATGACAGAGTGCTAAGCAGGAGCAATTCAATCAGAGAAGGGAATTAAGTTACAAGGTGAAAGAAAATGTGGTTTCACGCCAAATAAATAAAATTTATGTCTCCAACTATACACCACTATCATTTCATTCTTTCTTTGCTCTTTCCCTTTGTCCTTGTCCTGTAACATGACAACCTTTTCCTGATCTGATTTAAGGTTATGAACCTGTTTCTCATTCTTCAGATGCTCCCTGACCTTCAAAGTAGAACTGACCATTTCCTTGGTCAGCTAATGAGGGTACAACTTAAATCATGTCCTCAGATTGCCATGGCAAGATCTAAGAGCGCCTACTAGAGTCATAGATAGAGTCATAGATTGCTACCGTGTGGAAACAGGCCCTTCGGCCCAACTTACCCACACTGGCAAACAATGTCCCAGCTACCCTAGTCCCACTTGCCTGCGCTTGGTCCATAACCCCCCCCCCCCCCCCCCTCCAAACCTGTCCTATCCATGTACCTGTCCAACTGTTTCTTAAACGATGGGACAGTCCCAGCCTCAACTACCTCCTCTGGCAGCTCGTTCCATACACCCACCACCCTCTGTGTGAAAAAGTTACCCCTCGGATTCCTATTAAATCTTTTCCCCTTCACCTTGAACCTATGTCCTCTGGTCCTCGACTCCCATACTCTGGGCAAAAGCCTTTGTGCATCTACCCAATCTAATCCTCTCATGATTTTGTACACCTCCATAAGATCACCCCTCATCCTCCTAAGCTCCATGGAATAAACACCCAGCCTAACTCAACCTCTCCCTATAGCTCACACCCTCTAGTCCTGGCAACATCCTCGTAAATCTTTTCTGAACCCTTTCAAGCTTGTAACTTATCTATATACTGAAACTCTCGTTTGTTATCTTGTTTGTGACTGGACCTCAGCCAAAATGGTAAACGATAGCGCCAGAATTTTAGGCTCACCTTACTCACCATTTTCACTTTAGTGATAATGCAAGTAGTTTCATTGAAATCGGTCTTATATTTTTAAAGTTATTCACATTTTAAAGTTTAAAAGGAGGGGAGGGGAGGAGGGAGGGGGGAGGGAGGGGGTAAGGGGGGAGTGGGGGAGAAGGGAGGGCGAGGGGGGCGTTGAGGAGAGAGAGGAGTGGGGGAGGACAGAGTGCTGCACCAATGCAGGAGAGGTTTGGGCCCACTTGGTCTAGTAACGTATAAACGTATAACTTCGTAGATCGGTACAATCCATCTCACGAGCACGCAGGCTACTTTGGGAGCTAACATTCCTCGTGAGCTCCTGCTAGTCCTCAAGCTTCATGAAATTAGTGGAATTCCAAAACTAATACTATTCCTGTCAGCCAAGGTTGCTGCAAATTGAAATACAAGTCTCACAAATGATAACCCATGAAAATCTCACTGAAAGGGAAAAAAATCTGAAATGCAAATAACATGATAAATCTACAAAAAATGTGTTAATAGGAAATTATAGTAGAAAAAAACCTACACTTCCAGGAAGATCAGGAAGACATTTTTCTTGGAACTTTGTCAGATCAATTGCAATGAAATAGTCATTATGCTGATAACACACCCACACTTATATAACTCAAAGATCTAACGTGAATTTTTAGAAATACAGGTTGGACCCACTGAGTCCACGCTGATCATCAATCACCCATTACGATGCGATACGATAGAACTTTATTCGTCCCCGGAGGGAACTTGGCCTGCCAACAGTCACAACACACAACAAGGTGCACGCAAACTTGAAATTCAAAATTAAATTCAAAGTGAAAAAAAAAGAAAAAGTCAAGCGACTGTTAGCTGGCTGCCTTGTGCCTTGGACGGACGAACAAACGCACACTTATCCCTTGGGCTGAGGACTCTAAAACAAGAGTGCCCACCTCATCCCCTTTGTTCTCCCACCGTCCCTCATGGCGTTACCCCCCCACGCCGGGTCCTCCATTGTTCCTCACGGCGATCCCTTCAGACCAAGTCCCCATTGTTCTTCACGGCAGCCCCCCAGACCAAGTCCTCCATTGTCCCTCACGGCAGCCCCCTTCCCCACACACCAGGTCCTCCATTATCTTCTCCATTTACACTAATCCTACATTAATTATGTTTTCTTATTTTTCTCACATTCCCAGATCAGCCTCCCCAGATTCCATCCCTCGCCCACACACTGGGGGCAACTTACCATGGCTCATTAATCGACCCACCCACTTGTCTTGCGGGATGTGAGTAGGGTTGCCAACTATCTCACTCCCAAATAAGGGACAAAAGATGACATCACTGCCTCGCGCCCCACGTGACCTCACCCAGCCAGCGGCCACATGCTCCCGCTCCACCAATGATGGCGGCCTGGGCTGGGTGGCGGGTTGCTACGTAACCTCCGTTAGGCAGTGCCCAGGCCTCAGCTAATGACTCTTCTTCAGTTTCGAAGGGCTTGCAAGAAATAGACAATAGACAATAGACAATAGGTGCAGGAGTAGGCCATTCAGCCCTTCGAGCCAGCACCTCCATTCAATGTGATCATGGCTGATCATTCTCAATCAGTACCTGTTCCTGCCCTCTCCCCATATCCCTTGACTCCGCTATCCTTAAGAGCTCTATCTAGCTCTCTCTTGAAAACATCCAAGGAATTTGCCTTAATAATCTTATATGTTTCAATAAGATCCCCTCTCATCCTTCTAAATTCCAGAACATGCAACTCCACACAGACTGCTCCTGAGATCAACACTGGAGCTGGGTCTTTGGCACTGAGAGGCACCACCACTCCGACCTCTGTCAGGATGACCATCCTGCTTCCTCAATAAATGCAGTACCCATTGGAAAATAATGGTCAGCAAGGTCTTGGCTTGCTTTCTCCACACAGATGCACTGGCCTATTTTCTCTGAAGATAGACACAAAAAGCTGGAGAAACTCAGCGGGACAGGCAGCATCTCTGGAGAGAAGAAATGGGTGATGTTTCGGGTTGAGACCATATTTGCTCTAATGTGACACACTGATATGAGAAGAGGAAAATCTCTTCTGTTCTTCGTTTGTCATGTGTTTCTGTTTTAAACACAGACTGCTTATATTTCTGTGATTAAAATCCATGAATAACCAACTCTTAACATCCTATATTGACAATAAAACAAAAGACTATTTTGATGTATGTATTTTTTTCCAGTTTATTTTTCGTTTAAATCCTTCAAGTGTGGCGCACTGGCACAGCTGGTAGATCTGCTGCCTCACAGAGCATGGGGCTTGAGTTTGGTCCTGACCTTGGTAGCTGTCTGCATAGAGTTTGCACATTTTGTCTGTGACCATGTAGATTTCTTCCAGGGGCTCCAGTTCCTCCCACATCCAAAGACATGCGGGTTTGTAGGGCTTCTAGAAAAACTGCCCGAAAGTGTAAGGAGTAGATGAAAATGTGGGATCATAAGGTCATAAGTGATAGGAGTAGAATTAGGCCATTCGGCCCATCAAGTCTAGTCCGCCATTTAATCATGGCTGATCCACACTGTATCTCTCCCAACCCCATTCTCCTGCCTTCACCCCATAACCTCTGACACCTATACTAATCAAAGATCTATCTATCTCTGCCTTAAATATATCCATTGACTGCCTCTACAGCCTTTTGTGGCAAAGAATTCCACAGATTCACCAACCTCTGACTAAAGAAATTGCTCCTCATCTCATGCCTAAAAGAATGTCCTTTAATTCTGAGGCTGTGCCCTCTGGTCCTAGACTCTCCCACTAGTGGAAACATCCTCTCCACATCCATTCTATCCAAGCCTTTCACTATTCTGTATGTTTCAATGAGGTCCCCCCTCATTCTTCTAAACTCCAGCGAGTACAGGCCCAGTGCCGACAAACGCTCATCATAGGTTAACCCACTCATTCCTGGGATCATTCTTGGAAACCTCTTCTGGGCCCTCTCCAGAGCCAGCACATCCTTCCTCAGATATGGGGCCCAAAACAGCTCACAATATTCCAAATGCGGCCTGACCAGCACCTTATAGAGCCTCAGCATTACATCCCTGTTTTTATATACAATCCCTCTTGAAATAAATGCTAGTATTGAGTTTGCTTTCTTTACTACCGATTCGACTTGCAGATTAACTTTTTGGGAATTTTGCACCAGCACTCCCAAGTCCTTTTGGTCAGCATGGATTTGGTGAGCTAAGGGTTTGTTTCCATGATGTGTCTCTAAACTAAAAACTAAACCAACGTAAAACTTTCCTTGTGTAGTGAGGAACTGCAGATGCTGGTTTACACTGAAGATAGACACAACACGCTGGAGTAACTCAGTGGGTCAGGCAGCATCTCAGGAGAGAAGGAATGGGTGACATTTCGGGTTGAGACCCTTCAGGCAGTATGAAGAATAATCATAATCATAATCATACTTTATTAGCCAAGTATATTTTGCAACATGCGAGGAATTTCATTTGCCGTACAGTCATACCGATAAAAAGCAACAGGACACACAAAATACATTTTAACATGAACATTCACCACAGTGACTCCTCCACATTCCACGGTCGGGGGCCTCTAACCTTCCGTAGCCAGTGGTGGGCCTTCCTCGTCGGGGCGATCAAGCTCCTGCATCGGGGGGGGAATCTCAGCTCCCCCGTGCCGGGCGATCTACCCCGGGTTGGAACTGATGGAAAATCTTCTGCGATTTGGAGCTCCTGACCTCGGTCTCAACCCGAGACTGTGGGTTAGAGTCTCAACACAAAATAGACAAAAGACAATAGACAATAGGTGCAGGAGTAGGCCATTTAGCCCTTCGAGCCAGCACCACCATTCAATGTGATCATGGCTGATCATTCTCAATCAGTACCCCTTCTCCCCATACCCCTGACTCCGCTATCCTTAAGAGCTCTATCTCACTCTCTCTTGAATGCATTCAGAGAATTGGCCTCCACTGCCTTCTGAGGCAGAGAATTCCACACCTTCACCACTCTCTGACTGAAAAAGTTTTTCCTCATCTCCGTTCTAAATGGCCTACCCCTTATTCTTAAACTGTGGCCATTCCTTCTATCCAGAGGTGCTGCCTGACCGACTGAGTTACTCCAGCATTTTGTGTCTATCTTAAAATACTTTAATTTATTGGTGAGCTTTTCAAATTCCTCAAATAGTCCAATCACAGGGAAACACAGGGCAATGCATAGAATCTCCGGAAATGAGGTTTGGGTTTGGATTCCTCTAATGCAGTCCCAGAATGATGACTGTGGGCAGAATGGCCTCAGTGGAATGCTGGCATGCAAATCTATGAGCATTTCCTGTAACATCTTTAATAGTGTTGAGATGTATCATTCTGTCCTTCTTCTTAAGCCCTTGGCTCCTCTAGGGAGCATAGGCCATTGACAAATGTCCTCCACCTCACTCGGTTGTTGGCGGTTCTTTCAAGATCTCCCCAGTTGAGCCCACTCTCAGAGATTTCTACCTGGACACCTCTTCTCCAGCTGTTCCTGGGGAAACCTCTTTTCCTTTTTCCTTGGGGGTTCCATTTCAGGGCTTGCCGGGTGATGTTTGTGGCAGGTTTTCTGAGGGTGTGTCCAATCCAACTCCATTTTCTCCTTCGGATTTGTAAATCAATGGGATCCTGGCTTGTTCTATTCCACAGGTCCACATTGCTTACTTTGTCTCTCCTCCAGATGTTTAGTATTCTCCTGAATCATTCTGTTACTTTGCAATAATTCATATGACAAGCAGAATGCAGTTTACAGGGTTCCTTTTCTCCATACGGGGTGAAAATGCTGATCTTTCTCATGAAAAAAGTACGATTCAAAATGTGTGACACAGCCCAAATGGTGGAATGAAAGGCATGCAGTACGTGAGGAGAAAACGTATCTGGCTTCAATTCAAGGGAGCTTTGCCAGTCCAAAGAAAAAAAAACTATTTAATCAGACAGCAGTAGACTGGAATTACTGGCAATTACATGAACTGCCTGTGATTGCCTTGTCTGCGTACTTTCAGAAAATATATTAGAAACATAGAAACATAGAAACATAGAAAATAGGTGCAGGAGGAGGCCATTCGGCCCTTCGAGCCAGCACCGCCATTCATTGTGATCATGGCTGATCGTCCCCAATCAATACCCCGTGCCTGCCTTCTCCCCATTTCCCTTGATTCCACTAGCCCCTAGAGCTCTATCTAAGCTCTATTATTAGAACTTCACCTCTTCAAATTGTTTCCATATATAGAATGTGCTGTGCTCACAACTGTTTGCTATTTTCCATGGTGATGTGTTAACAGTTGTGGATCAAAGTGGTACAACTAATAAAATATAAACAGCTCAAAATGACCTTTCATATCAAAAATTGGACCTTGTCCTAAACATTACAGCATGGTAATTCAGCACCACCAGAAACTGAGGTATTCACATGGGACATAATCTGGTCTAACCCCCAACTAGTTGCCAAACCATTGACATAAAGTGTATCATTTAAAAATGTTTAGTTCAGTTTAGTTTAGTTTAGAGACACAGAGCAGAAACAGGCCCTTCGGCCCATTGAGTCCGCACCGACCAGCGATCCCTGCACATTAACACTATCCTACACACTGGGAATAATTTATAATTTTACCAAAGCCAATTAACCTACAAACCTGCACATCTTTGGAGTGTGGGAGGAAACCGGAGCACCCGGAGAAAACTCACACAATCATGGGGAGAACGTACAAACTCCGTACAGACAGCACCCGCAGTCAGGATCAAACCCGGGCAACTGGCGCTGTGAGGCAGCAACTCCACCGCTGCGCCACCGCGCTGCCACTTTTAGCTTTAAAACATTTTAGTAACTTTTAAGGGGGTTGGGGTGGGGGGGGGGGGGGGGTGGTGGGATCGGGGGAGAGAGGGGTGTTCTCAGCAGAACAGAGTGAAGGAAGGAGGGGAAGATATCAGAAAGGAAAACACCCTGGTTACTCCTGTGAAAATGATTGGAAGGATAGGAGTAGACAGCTTGGGGGGGGGGGGGGGGGAGGATGAGATATGAAGGGGTTGCGCGTTTTCAGCCAGCACTATTTACCAGAAGCAGAGCCTGTTCTTGCAGTAGCTGCAGCTGAAAAATCTCTAACTGTCTCTGTTACTCCTCTAATTGGTGCCTTATGTACTCATAGAAACATAAAACAGAAAATAGGTGCAGGAGGAGGCCATTTGGACCTTCGAGCCAGCACCGCCATTCATTCACAATCAATAACCCATGCCTGCCTTCTCCCCATATCACTTGATTCCACTAGCCCCTAGAGCTCTATCTAACTCACTCTTAAATCCATCCAGTGAATTGGCCTCCACTGCCTTCTGTGGTAGAGAATTACACAAATTCACAACTGTCTGGATGAAAAAGTGGATGACACCATTGAGATAATAATCTGCCTCCTTGTTTTTGCCGCCAATGTGGATAACCTCACATTTATCTACATTATACTGCATCTGCCATGCATCTGCCCACTCACTCAACCTGTCCGGGTCACCCTGAAACCTCCTAACATCCTCTTCGCAGTTCACACTGCCACCCAGCTTTGTGTCATCCGCAAACTTGCTAGTGTTGCTTCTAATTACCTCTTCCAAATCATTAATATATATGGTAAACAGTTGCGGCCCCAACACCGAGCCTTGCGGCATTCCACTCGCCACTGCCTGCCATTCTGAAAAGGACCCGTTTACTCTTTGTTTCCTGTCTGCCAACCAATTTTCTATCCATGTCAACACCCTACCCCCAATACCATGTGCCCAAGCTGTGTACTCCTGGGAACAGAGAATGCACAATGATCCACGGAAGCACACACACAGAGAAAACCCTGAGCCATTGACACAAATTTGTTAAAACTTTTTGAAGTGAAACTTCCACAGGGGTGAGGGGGAAGAAATAGGCACGTGTACGAGGGAACTGCAGATAGATGTTGGTTTAAACCGAAGATAGTTCATGTCATTCCAATTGAAAGTACCATATTTTTCACCAGGTATCGCAGCACCCAGACCCAGCAAGTCATGTCAAGTCAAGTCAAGTCAAGTCAAGTTTATTTGTCACATACACATACACGATGTGCAGTGAAATGAAAGTGGCAATGCCTGCGGATTGTGCACAAAAAAGAATTACAGTTACAGCATATAAATAAAGTTAATATAGAGAAGACAAAATTTAGTCCCTGGAGTTATAATAGTTAACAGTCCTGATGGCCTCTGGGAAGAAACTCCGTCTCATCCTCTCCGTTTTCACAGCGTGACAGTGGAGGCGTTTGCCTGACCGTAGTAGCTGGAACAGTCCGTTACTGGGGTGGCAGGGGTCCCTCATGATCTTGCTTGCTCTGGATCTGCACCTCCTGATGTATAGGTCCTGCAGGGGGACGAGTGTAGTTCCCATGGTGCGTTCTGCCGAACGCACTACTCTCTGCAGGGCCATCCTGTCCTGGGCAGAGCTGTTCCCAAACCAGACTGTAATGTTGCCGGACAGGATGCTCTCTACAACACCAGAGTAGAAGCAATGAAGGATCCTCAGAGACACTCTGAATTTACTCAGCTGTCTAAGGTGGTAAAGGCGCTGCTTAGCCTTACCCACCAGTGTGGCAATGTCAGGCCCAGACTGACTGTCCGCCGCGAACACAAGACCGAGGACCCGTCCAGAGAGCCCAGCCCGCCTGCTGGAGACTGGGGACCCCCCGCTGTGGACTGGGGACCCACCCCAACGGCTCGACTTACCCACCGTGGACGGAGGACCCGTGTCACAGACAGGAACCCGTCCAGGAGGCCCAGCTTGTCCGTCGCGGATCGAGGGCCCACCTGGAAGCCCAGCTTGCCTGCCGTGGATCTAGGACCCACCAGGAGGCCCAGCTCTTCCGCCGTGGATCGAGGGCCCACCTGGAGGCCCAGCTCGCCCCTGCGGATCGAGGGCCCACCAGGAGGCCAAGCTCGCCCCTGCGGATCGAGGGTCCACCAGGAGGCCCAGCTCGCCCCTGTGGATCGAGGGTCCACCAGGAGGCCCAGCTCGCCCCTGCGGATCGAGGGTCCACCAGGAGGCCCAGCTCGCCCCTGTGGATCGAGGGCCCACCAGGAGGCCCAGCTCGCCCCTGCGGATCGAGGGTCCACCAGGAGGCCCAGCTCGCCCCTGTGGATCGAGGGCCCACCAGGAGGCCCAGCTCGCCCCTGTGGATCGAGGGCCCACCAGGAGGCCCAGCTCGCCCCTGCGGATCGAGGGTCCACCAGGAGGCCCAGCTCGCCCCTGCGGATCGAGGGCCCACCAGGAGGCCCAGCTCGCCCCTGCGGATCGAGGGCCCACCAGGAGGCCCAGCTCGCCCCTGCGGATCGAGGGTCCACCAGGAGGCCCAGCTCGCCCCTGCGGATCGAGGGCCCACCAGGAGGCCCAGCTCGCCCCTGCGGATCGAGGGCCCACCAGGAGGCCCAGCTCGCCCCTGCGGATCGAGGGTCCACCAGGAGGCCCAGCTCGCCCCTGTGGATCGAGGGTCCACCAGGAGGCCCAGCTCGCCCCTGTGGATCGAGGGCCCACCAGGAGGCCCAGCTCGTCGCCCAGAGTGGAGGGAGTGGGACGGGAGGCCGGTGGGCAGATTGGCTGCGGGAGGGAGCGCATGACCTGGACGGGGGAGTGGGCCGCTGGAGGCCCTGCAGCAGCCTGGGGCTCGGCTGGATCGGGGGCCGCTCCGAGGCCGAGCGCGTGGACCGCACACGGCCTACAGCGGTGGAGGACATCACGGCTACGCTTGGCCAGGCCAACATCGCCAGGACCACGTACCTTCACAGTCAGGTCAAGATCCCTGCACTTACACCAACTGGGACTGGAAAATGGTGCCAAACTGGTGACTATACTGTCTCAGTGTACTACTGCTACCATAGCAGTGTACAGCTGCTAGACACGTACCATGTCTGAGATGCTTATCTAAAACGTATCTAAATGCTGATGTGCAGTGATCCTTGTACTGAACTAAACAAAAATGAATAGAAAAAAAACTGCAGATGCTGGTTTAAATCGAAGGTAGACACAAAATGCAGGAGTAACTCAGTGGGTCAGGCAGCATCTCTGGAGAGAAGGAATGGGTGATGTTTCGGGTCGAGACCCTTCTTCAGACTTGAAACGTCAACTTTCCACCTATTCCTTTTCTCCAGAAATGCTGTCTGGCCCGCTGAGTTATTCCAGCTTTTTGTGTCTGTTCTCTGAAATTATGTGGAGTAGCCAAATCACTACATCCTGAAGGGTCTGGACCCAAAACGTCACCCATTCCTTCTCTCCCGCGATGCTGCCTGTCCCACTGAGTTACTCCAGCATTTTGTGTCTACCTTAAACAAAAATGAATGTCCACTGTGACAAATAACGTACCATACCATACCATACCATACCATACCATACCATACCATACCATACCATACCATACCATACCATACCATTTTGCATGAAACTATGATGAAAATAGCGCATATATGCCAATTAAACAGTTTTGGAGAATATTTAATTTTAAAGGTATAATGTACCCTCATTTATTAATAACTACCTATTCTTTGCAACATTTGTCCGATGCGACATTCACTTTTCATCTCCCAAGGGATGTGTAAAGAGTCTGCTACAAGTGTCTGCCATTTTGCAACCAAGCATTACAATGGTTTCAGATTTTGAGTTGAACCTTCTAATTGTGAAGACAGACACAAAAAGAGTAACTCAGCGGATCAAAAGGTGTAGGAAAAAAACTGCAGATGCTGGTTTAAATCGAAGGTAGACACAAAATGCTGGAGTAACTCAGCGGGTCAGGCAGCATCTCTGGAGAGAAGGAATGGGTGACGTTTCGGGTCGAGACCCTTCTTCAGACTCCAGCATTTTGTGTCTACCTTTAACTCAGTGGGTCAACCAAGATCTCTGGAGAAAAGGAATAGGTGACGTTTCAGGTCGAGACCGGATCAGTTTAAATTAGTCAGCCCCAAAGGAAACAACATAAATTAGGAACTCAAGTTTTGTACCATGTGGATTACCAACAGAGACTTTTAATACTTAGTATTTGAACAGCAAGAAAACTGCAAATGGAATAAGAAAGAAAATACTCAGCAGGTTAAGCAGCAATCGTTTAAAGAGAAATAGAGTTGATGGTTCAAGTTGCAAACCTGGCAATTGTCTCTAACGGTAAAAGTGATAATGTGCCAGAATTACAGGTTGTCAGTGGCAGGTCTATCCAGCCCCCACCACTTCCCCAACTGAGGAAGTGCAACGTCGGCAGGAAATGGTAGACAGGAACCAAAGGATATTGTGATTCAGCTACTCCGCATAATTGCGGAGGACAGACGCAAAAAGCTGGAGTAACTCAGCAGGTCAGACAGCATCTCTGGAGAGAAGGAATAGGTGGAAAGTTGACATTTCAGGACAAGACCCTTCTTTAGACTCCCGTCTTCTCAGTCTGAAGAAGGGTCTCGACCTGAAACGTCACCCATTCCTTCTCTCCAGAGATGCTGCCTGACCCGCTGAGTTACTCCAGCTTCTTGTGTCTATCTTCAATTTAAACCAGCATCTGCAGTTCCTACCTACTAATTTCAGTGGCCATTAGTTATGTGTGCAATATGACATCCAGCAACTTGCGGATACAGGGCCCGGCAACCCACCCCCAACTGACCACCCATGGACCCGTTGCTGGCCGGAGAGTCTCCCCCGGGGCCGGGGGTGGGCGAGGGGGAGAGGAACGGGGAGAGGGAGCCACTCACCCAGACCCCGGGCGGCCATCGCGGCGGCCAGCAGCAGGATAGCGGCAACAAGGCGCTGCCACATGTTCGTCCTGCCGGCGGCCATCTTCTTTGACCCTCTGCACCGCGCTGCACCATGGGAGGAAGGCCAGGCGCGGGGCACGCTGGGATGGGCCCGGTCCTCCCGGCTCTGCTGCGCGGGGGGGGGGAGCACATTTATTAAAGTTTATTAAGTTAATTACTTTTAAAATGTAACAAAACTTGATCAATGCATACCACAGGCGAATGGTGAGTAAGGTGGGCCTAAAATTGTTGCGCTATCGTCTACCATTTTGGCTGTACTCCGGGAACACGCATACATGCATACATACATACAAGATGAGAGTTTTAATTATATACTAGACCAAGTGGACCCGTTGGGCCCAAAGCTCTCCTGCATTGGTGCAGCACCCCCTCCTCCCCCACTCCACCTCCCCTCTCCCCCCCTCACTCCCCTCCTCCCCACCCTCCCCTCCCCCTCCCCTACCTTCCCTCCCCGTTGCTTCCCCCTCCCCCTCCCTCCACCCCCTCCCCCTCCCCTCCCTCCCTTCTCACCCCCCTTCCCCTCCCCTCCCTCCTCCCTCTCCCCCCCCACTCCATCCCCCTCAACCCCCTTATTCTCCCTCCTCCCCCTCCCCCTCCTTCCCTAGGAGATAGATTTCAGCTTTAAAATGTGAATAACTTTAAAAATATAACCGATTTCAATGAAACTTCTTCCATTAGCACCAAAGGGACGACGATAATTAAGGTGGGCCTAAAATTGTCGCGCTATCATGTACCGTTTTGGCTGTAGTTCAGGAACAAACAAACAAACAAACATGAGTTTTAGTATATAGATAGATGGGATTGTTTTTTTGGTTTCCACGCAATTGGTTCTGGTATCACTGCCCAGTCCATCACCTCTGGTATTTAGTTTGCAACACAGTGTTTGTCTTTTGTCTGCACCAAAGCACTAAATGTGTACGGACAAATGCAACACCCACTACCAACTCAGTGAAGAAATATCATATTTTCTGCATTGTTTTATACGTACATATACATACGCACATACTCAAAAAACAAACAAAAGTATAATAATAATAATAATAATAATAATAATAATAATAATAATAATAATAATAATAATAATAATAATAATAATAATAATAATAATAATAATAATAATAATAATAATAATAATAATAATAATAATAATAATAATAATAATAATAATAATAATCCATGTGGTTCAGAGCTTATTTGAGGTTGTGGTGTTTAATAGCCTGATGGCTGTGGGGAAGAAGCTGTTCCTGAACCTGGACGTTACAGTTTTCAGGCTCCTGTACCTTCTCCCCGATGGCAGGGGTGTAATGAGAGTGTGGCCAGGGTGGTGTGGGTCTCTGATGATGCTGGCTGCCTTTTTGAGGCAGTGACTCTGGTAAATCCCTTCGATGGTGGGGAGGTCAGAGCCGGTGATGGACTGGGCAGTGATCACCACTTATTGCAGTCTTTTCCGCTCCTGGACGTTCAAGTTGCTGAACCAGGCCGTGATGCAACCAGTCAATATGCTCTCTACTGTACACCTGTAGACATTCAAGAGAATCCTCTCTGACATACTGAATCTCCGTAATCCTCTCAGGAAGTAGAGGCGTTGATGTGCTTTATTAATAATTGCATCAGTGTGCTGGGTCCAGGGAAGATCTTCGGAAATATGCACGCCCAGGCATGTGAAGTATTTGACTCTCTCCACCATCCTTGATATAGACAGGATTGTGGGTTCTCATCCTTCCTCTTCCAAAGGGATGGGATATTTAAGCTGCCTCCCATCTCTTACCTCCTTGCCCCCTTTCATGCTGCTGTCTGTCATGTTGCTGGTGGCAAGGATATACAACATGTAACAAACCACCACACATTTTGACACCTACTCTGCCAAGTATACTGTATCAGTGCTGCTTTAGAACATTTAGACAGTCGTTTGGTTTTGACACTAATAATCTACTTTTTCATCCAGCACTAAGCCTCATTGTATGTGAGCTGCACTTGTGTTTAGTTGTTTAGTTTGGAGATACAGCGCGGAAACAGGCCCTTCGGCCCACCGATTCCGCATTGACCAGCGATCCCCGCGCGCTAACACTGTCCTACACACACTAGGGACTATTTACATGTATACCAAGCCGATTAACTGACAAACCTGTACGTCTTTGGAGTGTGGGGAGAAACCAGAGCTCCAGGAGAAAACCCACGCAGGTCACGGGGAGAACGTACAAACTCTGTACAGACAGCACCTGTAGTCGGGATGGAACCCGGGTCCCTGACACTGTAAGGCAGCAACTCTACCGCTGCGCCACCGTGCCGCCTGCATGGGTGGTTTGTACATCAGCCATGTCAGCACCATGTGTTGTCATGCCAGCCATCTCAGCACCAGTGTGTTGTCATGCCAGCCATGTCAGCAGCATGTGTTGTCATGCCAGCCATGTCGGTAGCATGTGTTGTCATGCCAGCCATGTCAGCAGCATGTGTTGTCATGCCAGCCATGTCAGTAGCATGTGTTGTCTGTTGCCAAACAGCCAGCCTTTAGCAAAGCAGATTGCTGCAAAATGGGAGGCATTATAGTTGCTTCTAGCACACTTGCTTGGCTTGCTGCCTAGGTGTGGACAGCAGCCAGAAGTTGAAGAAATGGAATCCATTTTAGTTCCACAGTAGACATCATGCAAACTTGCTTTGAATTTGGAGACATTTGCAATTCTAGTAAAGTCAGATGCTCACTCTTCCTGCATGCCCCCTGCCTGTGAAAATAAAGCATGGTTAGGTCTTTGAATTGAGAGATTCTGTGACGTCTCTGACTAGGGGTGCCAACTTTCTCACTCGCAAATACGGGACAAGGTGACGTCACTGCCCCGCGCCCCACGTGACCTCACCCAGCCAGCGACCACGTGCTCCCGCTCCACCAATGGCGGCCGCCCGGGCCGGAAGGCGGGTTGCTATCCAACCTCCGTTAGGTGAACACACTCGGTCCCGCTCCCCGAACACACTCCGCTAGCCTTCACTGTCTGGGCCTACAGCGGCCCAAGGGCCTACAGTGTCCGGGCCTACAGTGTCCGGGCCCCCAGGACAAGGGCGGTCCCGTACGGGACAAGCCACTTTAGCCCAATATACGGGATGTCCCGGCTGATACGGGACAGTTGGCAACTTTATCTCTGACTCAGCACTGGATGGTAAATGGAGACTTCTTGTAAATACTTGAAGAGCAAATTACAGAACAGTTCATTGTTGTGTTCACTGTCGGTTGCTGACAATACTGTTTTTGTTCATTCTTCATTGCATCACATTTTTGCGTATCTTTCATTCATTTGTTCTCTCTCTATCTCTCTACATCACCGTCTATATCTCTTATTTCCCTTTCCCCTGACTCACTCAGTCTGAAGAAGGGTCTCAACCCCAAACGTCACCTATTCCTTTTCTCCACAGATGCTGCCTGTCCCGCTGAGTTACTCCAGGTTTTCGTGTCTATCTTTGGTTTAAACCAGCATCTGCAGTTCCTGTCGACACTGTTCTTGTGTTACTCTGCACTTGCAATACTGGAAGCGTTGGGTGGCAAAATTAGATGAAAATATCTTTCCAGATACTGTAATTTTTTTAGCCAGCTGATAGCCAAAAATAGTGGAATGGAAAAATGATAAAAATGGGTGTGGGCATGGTGGGCCAGAGGGCCGGCTTCCATGCTGGATCTTTCAATCCAGCTTTGCACAAACTTAGAAGATTTATTCCATGAACTGATTTAAAGGATGAAGTTTAGTTTAGTTTAGTTTAATTTAGTTTAGAGATATAGCGCGGAAACAGGCCCTTTCGGCCCACCAGTGATCCCCGCTCATTAACACTATCCTACACCCACTAGGGACAATTTTTACATTTACCAAGCCAATTAACCTACAGACCTGTAGGTCTTTGGAGTGTGGGAGGAAATCGAAGATCTCGGAGAAAACCCACGCAGGTCACGGGGAGAACGTACAAACTCCGTACAGACAGCACCTGTAGTCGGGATGGAACCCAGGTCTCCGGCGCTGCATTCGCTGTAAGGCAGTAACTCTACCGCTGCGCCACCGTGACCACCCTAAGTTATATTGCAGAAAAAGACAATGATCAATGTGCAGATAAATATTGGCATTGTGTCCCCATTTTATACCCCTTTAGAACTATGAATCATCTTGCTTACTCTGGCCTGTGTTCAATTTGGTCATTTTATTGTGCTTTAGCAAAATAATAAACTTTTGCACTGCTTTAGAAATGAAGTACAGTTTATTACCCTGGTGTTATTAAACCAAGCCTATAAATACAGAGGTCAACACCAATGACTTGGTCATTAAGATCAATAGATCTGTCACTAGGCCAGTATTTATGCAAAAACAGTAACCCGAATTTGATGATGCTCAATGTCTCAACAATCTCAAATTTTTGCCTTTACTTGGCAGCCTTGTGTCAGATACCACACTTGAAAGACTTCAACTATATTTGGTATGTTACATTCTTCTCCAGAATAAGGCCGTTTCAAACACATCCAAGAATGCCAGCTTCAGTATTTGAAAAATTAAAATGGTGAAACATTTAGCTGATACATCTGTTCCAAAGTTTTCAGTTATCTCTAACCTTGTGTTCCTCTTTCCTCTAATGTTAATATAATCTATTTTAGTTACTATTTTGAGCTACTCTAGTGTAAAGTCTAGCTTTCATCTCTTTTTTAATTTCAAAGATATATTTTATTCAGGTATTGTAGTGTTCATGTCTAAAATAAGTCAGAGTATTGCCATTCTGATTTTCAAATCTATTTAGACTGATAAACTTGGTCTGATTTTATGATTATAAATAGAGGCACAACACTCACCTGTTACTGTCAATAATAAAAATATCTCTACTATTCCCAATCCAACATACGGACACAAAATGCTGGAGTATCTCAGTGGGACAGGTGGCATCTCTGGAGAGAAGGAAGGGGTGATGTTCCTGTTCAAGACCCTTCTTCAGACTGAGAGTCAGGAGAGAGGCAAACTGGAGATGTGGAAGGGAAAGACCAGTGGATGTGGTGTACCTAGACTTTCAGAAAGCCTTTGATAAGGTCTCACACAGGAGATTAATTGGCAAGATTAGAGCACATGGTATAGGGGGTAGGGTATTGACATGGATAGAAAATTGGTTGGCAGACAGGAAACAAAGAGTAGGGATTAATGGGTCCCTTTCAGAATGGCAGGCAGTGACTAGTGGGGTACCGCAAGGCTCGGTGCTGGGACCGCAGCTATTTACAATATACATTAATGATTTAGATGAAGGGATTAAAAGTACCATTAGCATACTTGCAGATGACACAAAGCTGGGTGGTAGTGTGAACTGTGAGGAGGATGCTATGAGGATGCAGGGTGACTTGGACAGGTTGTGTGAGTGGGCAGATGCATGGCAGGTGCAGTGGATAAATGTGGATAAATGTGAGGTTATCCACTTTGGTGGCAAGAACAGGAAGGCAGATTATTATCTGAATGGTGTCAGGTTAAGAAAAAGGGAAGTACAACGAGACCTGGGTGTCCTTGTACATCAGTCACTGAAAGTAAACATGCAGGTGCAGCAGGCAGTGAAGAAATCTAATGGCATGTTGGCCTTCATAACGAGAGGAGTTGAGTATAGGAGCAAAGAGGTCCTTCTGCAGTTGTACAGGGCCCTAGTGAGACCACACCTGGAGTACTGTGTGCAGTTTTGGTCTCCAAATTTGAGGAAGGATATTCTTGCTATTGAGGCAGTGCAACGTAGGTTCACGAGGTTAATCCCCGGGATGGCGGGACTGTCATATGATGAAAGAATGGAGCGACTGGGCTTGTATTCACTGGAATTTAGAAGGATGAGAGGGAATCTTACAGAAACACAAAATTATTAAGGGATTGGACACGCTAGATGCAGGAAACATGTTCTGGATGTTGGGGGAGTCCAGAACCAGGGGCCACAATTTAAAAATAAGGGATAGGCCATTTAGAATTGAGATGAGGAAAAGATTTTTTATACAGAATTGTGAATTTTTGGAATTCTCTGCCACAGAAGGCAGTGGAGACCGATTCACTGGATGAATTCAAAAGAGAATTAGATAGAGCTCTAGGGGCTAGTGGAATCAAGGGATATGGGGAGAAGGCAGGCACGGGTTACTGATTGTGGATGATCAGCCATGATCACAATGAATGGTGGTGCTGGCTCAAAGGGCCGAATGGCCTCCTCCTGCACCTATTTTCTATGTATCTATCAATTTGTCTATGAAACGACAGATCAAAGCAGACGATGATAAGGAAATGTAGAATGGTTCATTGTTGGCTGAGACCAAGGTGACAATGACACACAAACAGTGAAATTAATCAGGAGGACAGAGAAACTAGTCGGAGATCTCGGGTGGGGGAGGGACGGAGAGAGAGAGAAAGCAAGAGTTACTTGAAGTTAGAGAAATCAAAATGCATACCATTGTGTTGTAAGCTGCCCAAGCGAAATATCAGGTGTTGTTCTTCCAATTTGTGTTGGGCCTCAATCTGACAGTGGAGGAGGCCCTGGACATAAAGGTCAATGTGGGACTGGGAGGGGTAGTTCACGTTTGGGGCAATGTGGAAGAGTGAGGTAGTGGGTCGGGTCAATCGGGATTGTGCATGGAGCAGCCAGGGCAATTCAACAGTACAGCGATGTGAGGGTTTCCAATTATATTACAAATAGGGTTGCCAACTGTTCCACATTAGCCGGGACATCCTGTATCTTGGAATAAATTAGTATGTCCCGTACGGGACTGCCCTCGACCCACATTACGCCCGGAGGGTGCTGTAGGCCCGGAGGGTGCTGTAGGCCCGGGGGGGGGGGGGGGTGCTGTAGGCCCGGAGGGTGCTGTAGGCCCGGAGGGTGCTGTAGGCCCGGGGGGGGGGGGTGCTGTAGGCCCGGAGGGTGCTGTAGGCCCGGGGGGCGCTGTAGGCCCGGACAGTGTAGTCCGGAGGCCCGGGCGCCGCCTAACAGAGGTTGCCTAGCAACCCGCCTCCCGGCCCGGGCGGCCACCATTGGTGGAGTGGGAGCACGTGGCCGCTGGCTGGGTGAGGTCACGTGGGGCGCGGGGCGGTGACGTCACCTTGTCCCGTATTTGGGAGTGAGATAGTTGGCACCTAATTACAAACTATGCTGCAACCAATCACAAAACACTGTGTCAGCCATATGCAAAAATAACTCGCTTCTTAAAACATGAAATTACAAAAAAAATTGTTAGTAAATCCACAAAACTGTCAAATTGTTGCAAAACAATCAACTGGTACCAGTCATAATACTATTGTATGTTATTACAGTACCACCGATGTTGCTGACTCTGAACTGAGAATAATGAGAATACAACATATAATCCTCCAACATTTCCACCACCTCCACGGGACCCCACCACTGGCCACATCTTCCCATCTCCTCCCCTTTCTGCTTTTCACAGAGACTGTTCCCTCCGCAACTCCCTGGTCCACTCGTCCGTTCCCACCCAAACCACCCCCTCCCCGGGCACTTTCCCCTGCAACCGCAGGAGATGCAACACCTGTCCCTTTACCTCCCACCTCGACTCCATCCAAGGACCCAAACAGTCTTTCCAGATGAGACAGAGGTTCACCTGCACCTCTTCCAACCTTATCTATTGCATCCGCTGTTCCAGGTGTCAACTTCTCTACATCGGCGAGACCAAGCGCAGGCTCGGCGATCGTTTCGCTGAACTCCTCCGCTCAGTCCGCCTTAACCAACCTGATCTCCCGGTGGCTCAGCACTTCAACTACCCCTCCCATTTCCAATCTGACCTTTCTGTCCTGGGCCTCCTCCATTGTCAGAGTGAGGCCCAGCGCAAATTGGAGGAACAGCACCTCATATTTCGCTTGGGCAGTTTACACCCCAGCGATATGAACATTGACTTCTCTAACTTCAGATAGTCCCTGCTTTCCCTCTCTATCCCCTCCCCCTTCCCAGTTCTCCCACTAGTCTTCCTGTCTCCGACTACATTCTATCTTCGTCCAGCCCCCTCCCCTGACATCAGTCTGAAGAAGGGTCTCGACCCGAAACGTCACCCATTCCTTCTCTCCTGAGATGCTGCCTGACCTGCTGAGTTACTCCAGCATTTTTTGTCTGCCTGAGAATAATGACGTTTTTGATGTCTCTATTAATATAATTTTCTATAAAAAGCAAATAAATATAAACATTTTGGTCTTTAAGCAAGTTCACAGAAATATGCCAAGACCCTTGGAATACAATGAGTTAATGGCTTTATTTTAACTTAAAACTACACATTTTTCTAATCAAAGAAATTAGCAGCTATGATCATTATAATTCACAATAACAAAATAAACAAAATAAGTCTGAAGAAGGGTGTCGACCCAAAACGTCACCCATTCCTTCTCACCAGAAATGCTGCCTGACCCGCTGGGTTGCTCCAGCATTTTGTGTCTCTCTTCAAAATAAACTTTAAAATTCTTTATCATTAATACACTGAACCAATAGGTTTGATGTACCTATACACTAAAAATAAATTTTGACAAGGGCTTGCCACCACAAACTTCAATTCAAATCGGGTGCAGCGGTAGAGTTGCCGCCTTACAGCGAATGCAGCGCCGGAGACCCGGGTTCCATCCCGACTATGGGTGCTGTCTGTACGGAGTTTGTACGTTCTCCCCGTGACCTGCGTGGGTTTTCTCCAAGATCTTCGGTTTCCTCCTACACTCCAAAGACATACAGGTTTGTAGGTTAATTGTCTTGGTAAATGTAAAAATTGTCCCTAGTGGGTAGAGGATAGTGTTAATGTGCGGGGATCGCTGGTCGGCGCGGACCCGGTGGGCCGAAAGGGCCTGTTTCCACGCTGTATCTCTAAACTAAACTAAACAGCCCAAAGCATTGGTGCACTAGAACAGCCTATAGAGGGCAAACATTGCAGGATCCCTAGTAGAGATATTTGTCTTATTGATAGACACAGGTGAGGTGCAGAAGAGTGTCCGGGGATAACGGTGTGTCTCTATTTACAAAAGGCAAAATATTTCTTGATATATTAGTTAGCACTTCAACTCCCCCTCCCATTCCCAGTCTGACCTTTCTGTCATGGGCCTCCTCCAGTGCCATAGTGAGGCCCACCGGAAATTGGAGGAACAGCACCTGATATTTCGCTTGGGCAGCTTGCAGCCCAGCGGTATGAACATTGACTTCTCCAACTTTAGATAGTTCCTCTGTCCCTCTCTTCCCCTCCCCCTTCCCAGTTCTCCCTCTATCTTCCTGTCTCCACCTATATCCTTCCTTTGTCCCGCCCCCCTGACATCAGTCTGAAGAAGGGTCTCGACCCGAAACGTCACCCATTCCTTCTCTCCAGAGATGCTGCCTGACCTGCTGAGTTACTCCAGCATTTTGTGAATAAATACCTTTGATTTGTACCAGCATCTGCAGTTATTTTCTTATACTACACTGGAGTAATGTGTTCTGTTCTGGCCACCCTGCTATAGGAAGGATGCCATCAAGCTGGAAAGTGTGCAGAGAAATCTTATGAGGATGTTGCCAAGACTTGAGAGGCTGAGCTAAAGGGAAAGGTTTGGGCAGATTAGGACTTTATTCCTGCAGTGCACTAGGGTGAAGGATGATCTTGTAGAGGTGTATTAAATCATGCGGGTAATGGATAGGATGAATGCGCTGAGTCTTTTACCCAGGGTAGGGGCATCAAAAACAAGAGAATGTAAGTTTAAGATGAGAGAGACAAGATTTAATACGAACCTTAGGGGCAACGTTTTCACTCAGATGGTGGTGGGTATTTGGAATGAGCTGCTATAAGTTGGTATTGGAAGTAGATATCAGCATTTAAAAGACACTTGGATAGGTACATAGGAAAGGTTTAGAGGGAAGATCAACACAAAAATGCTGGAGTAACTCAGCGGGTCAAGCAGCATCTCTGGAGAGAAGGAATGGGTGACGTTTCGGGTCGAGACCCTTCTTCAGACTACAAATGAGCGTAGGTTGGCTGGGGATCTTGGTTGCATGGACGGGTTGGTTGGAAGGGCCTGTTGCCATGCTGTGGCACTCTATGACATAAATACAATCAAGCCAAACTCAAATATAATGGGTTGAGCACAGAGTGCAGAATATACCTTTTAGTAATGGAGTGCATCAGTATTCCAGCTCTGAAACCTGAAACAAATTCTGATGAAGGGTCTCGACCCAAAACGTCACCCATTCCTTCTCTCCGGAGATGCTGTCTGACCCACTGAGTTACTCCAGCATTTTGTGTCTACCTTTGGTGTAAACCCGCATCTGCAGTTCCTTCCTACACCGGTTCAATTTCTAATTTTCCCTCGTTACTCGTTCTGATGAAGGCTATTAATCTGAAAATGAATTCTCCTTCTCTCTACATGTAATGAGAATGTATAATATTTTCAAGTTCTTATTCTGAATTTTTGCATTTTGATTACTTCAATATAGAATGCTCTTCGGTTTAAAGCTAAGTACTGATATCAAGACTGAAATCAACACCTGTGCTAATTATATCATATTTCAGAGATTTAATTATTTATAGACCAAGTGGAGTCCAAGTTGGGCCCAAACCTCTCCTGCATTGGAGCAGCACCCTCTCCTCCCCGCCTCGCCTCTCCCCCCCTCCCCCTCCCCCCTTCTCCTCCCCCACTCCATCCCCCTCAACACCCCTCATCCTCCCTTCTCCCCCTCCCTCCCCCCCACTCCCTCCACCACCCTCCCTCCCGAGGAGAAAGATTTAAACTTTAAAATGTGAATAACTTTAAAAATATAACACCGATTTCAATGAAACTTCCTCCATTAGCACAAAAAGTGCGACGGTCAGTAAGGTGGGCCTAAAATTGTCATGCTATTGTGTACCGTTTTGGCTGTAGTTCAGGAACAAACAAACAAACGAGAGTTTTAGTATATAGATAACATCTGATAAACATAAAACTGTTAATGCCTTAGTCCGGACACGTAGCCAAACTCACAGTTTTACAATTCTATTCATTCCACTTTGTACACAAGCAACAAGGAATTCCTGGGACAATGAAGCAAATAAACAAACAAATAAATAAATAACACTTTGGTGCTGAAATTTAGAAATGAAAGCAGAAAATAATGGGAACACTAAGCAGGTCATGTAGAATCTATGGAAAGACAAACAGATTTACTGTTCCAGGTCAAAGACCACATTGTTAGAACGGGGAAAGAAAGTTAGTTTGAAGTTGCAGACAGGCTGGAAAGGGAAGGATAGGAAACAACGTAAGATAGACATAAAACGCTGGAGTAACTCAGCGGGACGGGCAGCATCTCTGGAGAGAAGGAATGGGTGACGTTTCAGGCTGAGACCCTTCTTCAGACTGAGAGTCAGGGGAGAGGGAGCCTAGAGACATGGAAGCGTAAGGTGTGAAAATGACTGATCATAGCAGGTGATGATAAAGGAAAAGTAGATCAAGGATCATTGTTAGCTATGGGGATGGTGGCAATGAGGCATACAATCAGTGAAATTAATCAGGAGGACAGTGAAACTGGTCGGAAAATGGGGTGAGGGAGGGATGAGGAAAGTGGGGATACAAAGGTTACTTGAAGTTAGAGAAGTCAATGTTCATAACGCTGGGGTGTAAGGTGCCCAAGAGAAATATGAGGTGCTGTTCCTCCACTTTGCGCTGAGCTTCACTCTGACAGTGGAGGAGGCCCAGGACAGAGAGGTCAGTGTGGGAATGGGAACAAAAGGAATACTTCTGACAGTTAAAGGGCAGGGTTGCCATGGGGATAAGGTTCGTGCAATTATCCGGTTGATTTTTAATTCGGGATATCAGTGAGAGGGAGAGATATCACAATGGAATTAAAGGCTGTGAAATGCGGAGCTGCAAAAAAGGTCAAGCAGGCAGGCCTAGTGAGGGGAGAATGAATAAACTGACCTAATATTACAACCTCAACTAGAATTTACAACTTAAACTAGAACTGGCCAATCCTGTTACAAACAAGGAACTCAGACAGTCAGTTTAGTTTAGTTTAGAGATACAGCGCGGAAACAGGCCCTTCGGCCCACCGGGTCCGCGCCGACCAGCGATCCCCGCACATTAACACTATCCTACACACACTAGGGACAATTTTTACATTTACCAAGCCAATTAACCTACAAACCTGCACGTCTTTGGAGTGTGGGAGGAAGCCGAAGCAGGTCACGGGGAGAACGTACAAACTCCGTACAGACAGCACCCGTAGTCAGGATTGAACCCGGTTCTCCGGCGCTGCATTCGCTGTAAGGCAGCAACTCTACCGCCGCGCCACCGTGACCGCCCAGTTGAGTTTATTGACTGACTGAATTCCTTGTTTGTATTGGCAGGCAACTGGAATCTCAGGGTCACCCCTCCAGACTAAATGTCAGTGCTCTGTAAAACAGCACCCAATCTGCTACTGGTTTCTCTTGTGCAAAGGAGACACATTGTGAATATTTAATGCAATATTCTAGATTGGTTATTTCTCTGGATAATCAGTTCGGTTCTCTGAATGATGGGAGGAAAGTGGTAAAAAGACAGATGTTCCCTCTCCAGTGATTGCAATTGGGAAGCATCCTCTGATACAAATAGACACAAAATGCTGGAGTAACTCGGTGGGACAGGCAGCCGCCAGCGATGGCAGCCTCGCCAACAGTCTGTTTGTCTTTTTGTCTTTTTGTTATTTTTTGTGTGTTTTAAAAGTCTATATAAATGTTCTCTGGTTTATTTTATGTGGGGAGTGGGGGAGGCGGTCGGGGGGAACTTTATTTCAATCTCTTACCTTGCTGGAGGTGCGATTGTTTTGCGGATCGTATCTCCGGTCGCTCTGCGGCCTAACATCGTGGAGCTGGCGGCCTTGCCTGGGACAGACTTTGAGACCCACCGCGGGGCTGTCGACTTACCATCTGAGCATAGGATCCCTTGCCTGGGATCGACACTCCAACTGCGCCTGCGGATTTCATCATTGAGGAGCTCGCAATCTCAGGTAGAGACCGATGTTGGGAAGCTCCAAATCGCAGAAGGTTCGACCAGCCCTGACCCGGAGTAGATCGCCCGGTCGTGGGGGAGCTGAGATTCACCCCCGATACAGGAGCTTGATCGCCCCGATGCGGAAGTCCCGACCGCCGGCTACGGAGCTAAGATCGTCCCGTCAACGGAAGGCTCGAGGCCCCCGACCGCGGGAGAACAAAGAAGGGAAGAGATTGAACTTTTTGTCGCCTTCCATCACAGTGAGGAATGTGGAGGAGTCACTGTGGTGGATGTTCATGTTAAAATGTATTTTGTGTGTCCAGTTGCTTTTTATTGGTATGACTGTACGGCAAATCAAATTCTTCGTATGTTACAAAACATACTTGGCTAATAAAGAATGGTTCACTGTACCTCGGTACACGTGACAATAAACTAAACAGATAGACACAAAATGCTGGAGTAACTCAGTGGGACAGGCAGCATCTCTGGGCAGAAGGAATGAGTGATGTTTCAGGTTGAGACCCTTCTTCAGACTGAGAGTCGGGGAGAGTTCTGTTAATTCTGTTGCCGCCACTTATTCAGTATATGGTTAAGTGAAAAGCATACAATAAGGCCAACAATACATTTATGGAAGGAACTCTTTTGGCCAGATCTCAACCTGATTCTTGCAGGATACGATCTATTGATTAAAGAGCCAAAAATAACTATGCAAAGTAATGTGTAAATTGTGCATCTCTCGGGACCCTCCACATCTCTCACAATGATGATGACACCAGAACTGAACACATTCCCTCAAGTGAAGTTGATTTATCAGCTTTCAACAAGGCTGCCCTGCTTTTATATCCTCTGTCAGGTTTAGTATCATCTGCAAATGTGGAAATTGTACCTCCAAGTTGAGACAAATTAGGAAATTGCACTTCCCAGCTGAGGTAAGTAATATCGGAGAAAAAAATGGCAGTAATGAATATTTCTGGTGAATGCCAACATTTGGCAGCATCTGCCTGCCCAACAAACAAGCATTCACAATAAATCTCTGTTGTCTATGACATAGTCATAAGAGTCATAGAGTGATACAGTGTGGAAACAGGCCCTTCATAGAGTCAGAGAGTGATACAGTGTGGAAACAGGCCCTTCATAGAGTCATAGAGTGATACAGTGTGGAAACAGGCCCTTCGGCCCAACTCCCCCACACCGGCCAACAATGTCCGAACTCCCCTATTCCCACTTGCCTGCGTTTGGTCCATAACCCTCCAAACCTGTCCTGTCCATGTAGCTGTCCAAAAAGGGAGAGGGAGAGCTAGCCGACTGGATAGAAAATTGCCTTCATGGAAGTAAACATGGCGTACCACAGGGATCGGTGATGAACACTACAACCTCCAATAAGCTCTGAATTACATAGACTACAGTATTAGTGTTATTATTGCACTATCATTGTCGGTATTACAAAGTGCTGGAGTAACTCAGCAGGTCAGGCAGCATCTTTGGAGAGAAGGAATGGATGATGTTTCGGGTCGAGACCCTTCCTCAGACCCTTCTCTCCAGAGATGCTGCCTGACCTGCTGAGTTACTCCAGCATTCTGTGATACCTTCGATTTGTACCAGCATCTGCAGTTATTTTCCTGCACAAGCTGCTTGAGGAGGGAGTTGAGGCAGGGAGTGTAACAACATTTAAAATACATTTGGACAGGTGCATGGATAGAAAAGCTTTAGAGGCATCTGGGCCAAACGCAGGTGGGACAAGTGTAGATGGGGCATCTTGGTCGACACGGACCAGTTTTCATGCTGTATGACTGTAACTATGCGTTCTGTGCGAGCTTGCACATTATTGAAGGAATTAGGGTCTTGCAGAGGATGGATTGAAGTTGACTATGATTGGAGTCTTGGAGCAGGGACGTTATTCTGTGGGTAGACACAAGATGCTGGAGTAACTCAGCGCGACAGGCAGCATCTCTGGAGAGAAGGAACGGGTAGGAACCGGAAATGTCACACATTCATTCCTGCTCTCCAGAGATGCTGCCTGTCCCGCTGAGTTACTCCAGCATTTTGTGTCTACCTGTGGTTTAAACCAGCATCTGCAGTTCCTTCCTACAACGTTATTCTGTGGGGCTTGGAACAAGGTGTGTCTCCCAGGGTTTATTGTTTCTGATAAGACGGAGGGGAGTGGGGAAGAGGTTGCTGTGAATGCTGTGCCTCAGTGAAGTCTAGTCCAAAGTACATTTCTGTGGTAGCTGAGAACAATCAGGTGTTAGCTGGCTGCACAGCTATTTAACCCCTGGGGCTCTCTCATCCTATTTAAAGGGCATCAGATAAGGAAGCTTGTTTAACAGCAGCATCAGTTTTGTACGTGTTAGTTGAGTGTCTTTTGTCTCTCGTCATGTTCAGTCTTCAGTCTGCCTGAAGAAGGGTCTCGACCCGAAACGTCACCCATTCCTTCTCTCCATAGTTCCTACCTGTCCCGCTGAGTTACTCCAGCATTTTGTGTCTTTCATTGATGTCGTTTAACTGCTGGGCACAAATAAAAAGTTTTAAAATGCCATGACTAGACTCGGCAAATCATTGAGAATTCAGTCAACCTGCACATTTACACCGATCAGCCAAAACATTATGACCCGATGAGCCAAAACATTATGACCACCTGCCTAATATGCGGTTGGTCCTCTGTGTGCAGCCCCATACGCAGCAGGGTGTGATGCACTGTGTATTGTGACACATTCCTCCCGTGACCACCATTAACATTTTCTGTGACTTGTGCCACTGTCGGTTCGGACCAGACGGGATAGCCTTCCTTGCCCTCGCGCATCGATGAGCCTTGGGCGCCCAACACCCTGTCTGTCGCCGGTTTGTGGTTTATTCCTCCTCGGACCACTGTCGGTAGGTACTCACCACTGCTGACCGGGAGCACCCCACAAGCCTTGCCGTTTCAGAGATGCTCTGACCCAGTCGTCTGGCCATAACAATTTGGCCCTTGTCAAAGTCGCTCAGGTCTTTACTCCTGCCCATTTCTCCTGCATCCAACACATCAACTTCAAGAACTGACTGTTCACTTGCTGCCTAATATATCCCACCCCTTGATAGGTGCCATTGTAACAAGGTAATCAATGTTATTCACTACGCCTGTCAGTGGTCATAATGTTTTGGATGATCGGTGTATATCAATGCTATCAATGTCTCTTGATGGCAAAGGCTTAATATTTGCTGATAAGATGTTTCAAAAGCCTCCTCAAAGTGCAGTCCTCCAGCACTATCCCTATCTCCAAAAGGTATGGAAAGGTTATGGCCCATGCCCTTATAATTTTGACAAATGCTTCATATCTGCTGATAAGATTCATCAAAAGCCTTCTCAAAGTCCATGTACTCCATGTAGACTGCATTATCCTCAGCAATTTCCCCCAGTGATCTTGCTGATCCAGTCCCATGACCAGCGTTTCCCACGACTGGCTGCAATTAGAGACGCTCCTCGACTGACGATGCTTCGACTTTACGACTGTGCAAAAGTGACACACATTCAGTAGAAACCGTACTTTGAATGTTGGGTAGGTTAGGTGTACTAAATGCATTTTCGACTTACGATATTTTCGATTTACAATGGGGTTATCGGAATATACCCCATCGTAAGTCGAGGAGCATCTGTACTAGCTTTATCCTCACCACCTTGTTTGAGCAATATCTGACGATAGACACAAAATGCTGGAGTAACTCAGCGGGACAGGCAGCATCTCTGGAGAGAAGGAATGGGTGATGTTTCGGGTGGAGACCCTTCTTCATCCTTGTTGCTCAGTTCCCTCGAACTTTTCAGCTCAGTCTCTAGGACTTTCACAGCTGTCCTGTATAGTGTTTTTTTTTTTTTTTTTTTTAGATTTAGAGATACAGCGTGGAAACAGGCCCTTCGGCCCACCGAGTCCGCGCCGCCCAGCGATCCCCGCACATTAACACTATCCAACACACACTAGGGACAATTTTTACATTTACCCAGTCAATTAACCTACAAACCTGCAGTCTTTGGAGTGTGGGAGGAAACCGAAGATCTCGGAGAAAACCCACGCAGGTCACGGGGAGAATGTACAAACTCCGTACAGACAGCACCCGTGGTCGGGATGGAACCTGAGTCTCAGGCGCTGCAAGCGCTGTAAAGCAGCAACTCTACCGCTGTGCAACCGTGACGCCCTTTTTGTGGTGAACTGGGGATATACTCGGTGCCCCGCAGAGTTACTCCAGCTTCTTGTGCCGTTTTTCATGTAAACCAGCATCAATTGGTCCTTGTATCTTCAGCGTAATTTCTCTGCTTTTCTACCCTGTGTGTGTGTTTATGAAACCCAGTATTCCACATGCATCAGGGTTCAGGGTCACTCTCTTAATATGTCCCGCCATTATCAAACATTTGTGCCCAGACACCAGCTCTGTAGTGCATTAGACCTGTATCGTTCAATCAATATTATGTTGGGGTGGAGCTGCTCTATGTTCTCGTCTTCCACCCTGGGTAGTTCTACGGAACTGGCAAAGTTTGCAGCAAAGCCTCAACTACGGTACTCTGCAGCACCAAGTGCCACTTTTGATTGGTGTTGTTGACATGCGAAAGAAAGAAGCAGATATTATCTTTTTCCTTTTTCTTTCAGACAATATGTGTGACTTCACACTTATCTGTGTTAAAATTCCCCTGCCGTTTGTCAACCGACCGGTTCTGCAGCCTAGCTGATGGTTTTCTCACTTTACGGTGAGGCTGAGAGGTGAGCCTCGAGGGGCTCTAGTGTCAGGTCAGTAGCTCCCGGGCACCTGGGCGCGACCCGCACCGGAGACAGTGGCAGGTGAGGAGTTTGACTGTGTCACACCTGCCACACCACAACGCAGGGGCCCTAAGGAACTGCAGATGCTGGTTTAAACCGAAGATAGACACAAAATGCTGGAGTAACTCAGCGGGACAGGCAGCATCTCTGGAGAGAAGGAATGGGTGACATTTCGGGTCGAGACCCTCCTTCTCTCCAGAGATGCTGCCTGTCCCGCTGAGTTACTCCAACTTTTTTGTTTCCACCTACAAGCATTCACAGGTTTGAATGGGTGGTGGATCCATTTGTTCCAAGGTGTACTGTTCTGTAAATTGACATGCATATTTTATCACTGTTAATGCTCCAGCTAATCTTCCAATCTCCTGTGCCCTATTTTTGGACAGGCTTAAATTAGCCCATTTAAAAGAAACAATTAACACCAACAAATATAGCAGGTGAACCTTCACATATAAAGTTCAACGATCAGAAAATATACTGCGGCAGAGTGCTATTATTGGTATCCCTGTGCTCCACTTACAGCCAGTGTGACCAATCAAGTTTATTATTCATTATTTATTATTTATAATCTGTGACTTGGAAATTGCCACCGACATTACTGAAGAAATTATGTTGGGGTTCTACACAAAATAATGCAGTAACTCAGCGGGTCAGACAGCATCTCTACAGAAAGACAATAGGTAGGCAGAAAATGTGGTGCTGGCTCGAAGGGACAAATGGCCTCCTCCTGCACCTATTTTCCAAAATGCTGGAGTATATTTGTTTATACAAGGATCCTCAGGAAAATGTTGGAACATTGTCAAAGATCTGTGCCTTCTTCAAAGCAAAATTGTTAGATATTTGGATAATAATGGATAATTATGATAATTATAATAAAGGATAATAAATGTTAACGAGATAAGTTAATGCAGGTGGTCCCGAGGTCGGAGATCTGCCATGATCTTGTTGAACGGTGGAGCATATTCAGAGGCATGATTGGTTTACCCCTGCTTCTATTTCTTGTAGTCAGATGTAGGAAGATAGACACAAACAGCTGGACTAACTCAGCGGGATGGGCAGCATCTCTGGAGAAAAGGAATAGGTGACATTTTGGGTCAGGACCCTTCTTCAGACTGAGGAACCTCAGACCTTTTCCCAGTCTGCAGGGTCTCGACCCGAAACGTCACCTGTTCCTTTTCTCCAGAGATGCTGAGTTACTTCAGCTTTTTGTGTCTATCTTCAACGTAAACCAGCATCTGCTGGCAGATGTGGGACCCTCTTCTTATCGTGTCCACACATGCTAGATATTGTGTTTCAGCCAAAACTGAACACAACTCTGAGCAATATCATTGTTCTCTGTGAGGGCATCAGCTTTGCGTTCGTGCTCCAATAGAGGACGTCTCAATAGGTGCTCCATAGTTTGTGGTTCAGTGCCACACATGCAGATGGCGTCTTCAGTGTCTATATAACCCCCTTCTTGAGAGTGGCTTCACAGCGACCAGTACCAGCTCTCAGTCTGTTGAGGCATTTCCATTCAGCCCAGCTTGATTCGGCCCCAGGAGGAAGTTCTTCTTTGACACTTATGGACATGGATGTTGTTGATGGGAGATTGGCTCGTCTCTCTTCCCATAATGCAACTCTAGTACCTTCAGCTTCAGCATTTGGTTCAACTTCGTGGAGGAAGCTTTTCCTGGACTTTAGCCGATTCACTGCGGGTTCATGGCCGAATAGGGGATGTGGTCCATCTGTGGTCTGGTGATGGCATCCTCTACTGTTCGCTGCACATGTAGGAACTCAAGTAGGTGATAACGCCAAGAACTGTATTGAAGGTAAAGGAGGCCATGCAGTCTGTTCTTGCTTCTACAGTATGTTTTTTATGACCAAATGAACATTTTGTATTGGAACTTCAATTTTTTGTGTGGTAAATTTTTCATTTAGTTTAGAGATACAGCGCGGAAACAGGCCCTTTCGGCCCACCGTGTCCGCGCCGACCAGTGATCCCCGCACACTAACACTATCCTACACCCACTAGGGACAATTTTTACATTTACCAAGCCAATTAACCTACAAACCCGTACGTCTTTGGAGTGCCTTTTGTAAACCCAAATTAGGGGTGTTAGGGCTTATGGGGAGAAGGCAGGAGAATAGGGTCAGGAGGGAGAGATAGATCAGCCATGATTAAATGGCGGAGTAGACTTGATGGGCCAAATGGACTAATTCTGCTCCTATCACTTAAGATCTTATAACCTTATGATTTACATGCATCTTATCCTATATCCATATATCCATATCCTTACATCCACAACATTTCAATATGTCAACCACGATTTCTTTTACATAAAGCCACACTGATTGTACCTTATAAAGAGGCTTAAGTTTCAGTTCAGAGTGGTTTATCTGCTCACCTGCAAGTGTAATTTAAGACATGGCCCAGATACCTAGATTCCACCTCTGGGAGTTTGTCTAGTGCACAACGCTGCCATTTTACAGAAGACAGACACAAAAGCTGGAGTAACTCAGCAGGTTAGATAGCATTTCTGAAGAAAAGGAATAGATGACGCTTGGGTCGAGACCCTTCTTCAGCCATTTTACATTTGTGTTCTTTTATGTCATAGTGGAGATACAATGTTTTGTTCTGAATAATATTGTCATCTAAAAGGATATTAAACTGGAAATAATTTTAGTTAAAATGCAGTTTTTATTTAACTTACAAAGACTTTACAGTAGCTTTCTTGCAGTACCAGACTACTCCTTGGTATTCACATTCCAGCCTGAGAAAAATGTCAGGACTGCACATTCTCCAGATCGAAATATAGATTTCACCTCCAGCCTGGGTCTGCATTCCAGAATCAAAATGGTGCAACAGAAAAAAATTATTGCTGATTGAATGTGGATTTTACACCTACCTTCATTATTAATGCATGTATTATAAATTAAGAAAAGTACGGTTTAAATTTAAAACCAGTATTTTAGTTTAGTTAGAAGGAATGGGTGATGTTTCGGGTCGAAGAAGAGTCTGAAGAAGGGTCTCGAGCCGCAACGTCACCCATTCCCTCGCTCCTAGATGCTGCCTGACCTGCTGAGTTACTCCAGCATTTTGTGATACCTTCGGTACATATTTCCCTAAAAGTGGCATCAGGTAGATTGGGTGGTCATAGAGTCATAGAATCATAGAGTGATACAGTGTGGATACAGTTGGCCCTTCAACCCAACTCGCCCACACCGGCCAACAATGTCCCAGCTACACTAGTCCCACTTGCCTGCGATTGGTCCATATCCCTCCAAACCTGTCCTATCCATGTACCTGTCCAACTGTTTCTTAAAGGACGGGATAGTCCCAGCCTCAACTACCTCCTCTGGCAGCTTGTTCCATACACCCACCCCCCTCTGTGTGGAAAAAGTTACCCTTTGGATTCCTATTAAATCTTTCCCCTTCACCTTGAACCTATGTCCTCTGGTCCTTGGTCCCCTACTCTGGGCAAGAGACTCTGTGCATCTACCCGATCAATTCCTCTCATGATTTGGTACACCTCTATAAGATCTCCCCTCATCCTCCTACGCTCCATGGAATAGAGACCCAACCTACTCAACCTCTCCCTATAGCTCACACCCTCTAGTCCTGGCAACATCCTCGTAAATCTTTTCTGAACCCTTTCAAGCTTGATCAAGAAGACTTTGGACTACATCGGTCGGGATATTGATTATAGAGGTTGGGATGCTATGTTACAGTTGTACAAGACGTCGATGAGGCCGTTCAAGACGTCGATGGAGTACTGTGTTCAGTTTTGGTCACCCTGCAATCAGAAGGATGTCATTAAACTGGAAAGAGGGCAGAGAAGATTTACGAGGATGTTGCCAGGGCTCGGGGGCCTGAGGTATAGGGAGAGATTGGGCAAACTAGGTCTTTATACCTCAGTGCACTGAAAGCTTAGGGGTGATTTTATAGAGGTGTATAGGGAATTAAAAGGGTGAATGCACAGTCTTTAACCCAGGGCAGGGGATTCAAGAATCGGAGGACATTGGTTTAAGACATGAGCAACAAGATTTAATAGGAACCTGAGGGGCCATTTTTTCATTGAGAGAGTGGAAAATGGAATGTGGAATAAGCTTTTTATTCACAAAATGCTGGAGTAACTCAGCAGGTCAGGCAGCATTCTCGGGAGAGAAGGAATGGGTGACGTTTCGGGTCGAGACCCTTCTTCAGACTGATGTCGGGGGTGGGACAAAGGAAGGATATAGATGGAGACAGGAAGATAGAGGGAGATCTGGGAAGGAGGAGGGGAAGGGAGGGACAGAGGAGCTATCTGAAGTTGGAGAAGTCGACGTTCATACCACCGGGCCACAAACTGCCCAGGCGAAATATGAGGTGAAGCTCCTCCAATTTCCGGCGGGCCTCACTATGGCACTGGAGGAGGCCCATGACAGAGAGGTCAGACTGGGAATGGGAGGGGGAGTTAAAGTGCTGGGCCACCGGGAGATCAGTTGCGTTAATGCGGACCGAGCGCAGGTGTTCAGCGAAGCGATCGCCGAGCCTGCGCTTGGTTTCGCCGATATAAATAAGTTGACATCTAGAGCAGCGGATGCAATAGATGAGGTTGGAGGAGGTGCAGGTGAACCTCTGTCTCACCTGGAATAAGCTGTGGAATAAGCTGCCAGGAGGCAGGTACAATAAAACGCTATGGTGGCACGGTGGCGCAGCGGTAGAGTTGCTGCTTTACAGCGAATGCAGCGCCGGAGACCCGGGTTCCATCCCGACTACGGGTGCTGTCTGTTCGGAGTTTGTACGTTCTCCCCGTGACCCGCGTGGGTTTTCTCCGAGATCTTCGGTTTCCTCCCACACTCCAAAGACCTACAGGTTTGTAGGTAAATTGGCTTGGTAAATGTAAAAATTGTGTGTGTAGGATAGTGTTAATGTGCGGGGATCGCTGGTCGGCGCGGACCCGGTGGGCCGAAGGGCCTGTTTCCACGCTATATCTATAAATAAAATAAAACACGTAAAAGACACTTGGACAAGTACATGGATTGAAAAGGTTTGGAAGAAGATGGGTCAAATGCAGGCAAGTGGGACTAGATGGGGCCTCTTCATTGCCATGGATGGATTGGGGTGAAGCCTGTTTCCATGCTGTGTAACACTATAACCCTATTACTTAATACGTCATTCCCCCATTATAAAGTTCCACACTTTTTGTCTTAGGGGACCTACATCAGTATTCAACAATCTTTCTTTACAGCTTTTATATAATTCACTTTTATGTTTTTTTTACATATTCACTCCCATTCTTTGTTCTCTTTTGTTGAATCTAAACTAATCCCAATCCTTAAATGTGCTCATTTGTTTAGTCATATACGACTGCTTTTTGAATCTAATCATATCCTTATTAGCTCTTTGTGGCCAACATAATGAAAAATTATATCGCATTACGGTTATTCTTCAACAATTGTCATAGTCATCGAGTGATACAGCAGGGAAACAGGGCCTTTGGCCCAACCTGCCCGTGCCAACTAACATGCCCTCACAAGACCTACCTGCCTGCATTTGGCCCACATCCCTCTAAATCTTTCCTATCCATGTAGCTGTCCAAATGTCTTTTAAATGTTATTATGGTACCCCCTCTGGCAGCTCGTTCCATATACCCACCAGCCTGTGATACACTACAATTGTGAATCTAAATTCAGTTAATAAGATGTAATTTAAGACCGGCACGGTGGCGCAGCGATAGAGTTGCTGCCTTACATCACTTACAGCATCGGAGACCAGGGTTCGATCCCGACTACGGGCGCTGTCTGTACGGAGTTTGTACGTTCTCCCCGCGACCTGCGGGGGTTTTCTCCGAGATCTTCGGTTTCCTCCCACACTCCAAAGACGTGCAGGTTTGTAGGGTAATTGGCATGGTATAAGTGTCAGTGTGCGGGGATCGCTGGTCGGCACAGACTCGTTGGGCCGAAGGGCCTGTTTCCGCGCTGTATCTCTAAACTAAAATTTTTTTTAAAAAATTAGTAATAACTCCACAAAAGTATGGTTTGTGATACTAGAGGTTCACTAATGCCCTTCAGTGAGGAAATCTGCCTTCCCACCTGATCTCGTCAGCGTGTGGTTCAAGGCCATCATCAGGGTTGATACTGAAATGGTTTGGCAAGCTACTTTCTCAAGCTCAATCAAGGATGAGCAATACACACTAGTCTTGCCAGTGATGCCCAAAGGTGTGCACTCTGACATTGAAGTTCATAGGATCACAAGGAATAGAAGTAGAATTAGGCCATTCGGCCCATCAAGTCTACTCCGCCATTCAATCATAGCAGATATATCTCTCCATTCTAACCCCATTCCCCTTCCTTCTCCCCATAACCTCTGAAGTCACCAATAGAAGGGAGCAAATTATTTTTGTTTTAAGTATTTGTAAATTAGCAAATTGCGTGTTTTAGATACACGCATAATGTTTTAACCAGCTGCTGCTTGTTCAACCAAGACCGTAGGTACCATACAATCATGCAGTCTGAAGAAGGGTCTCGACCCGAAACATCACACACTCCTCCTCTCCAGAGATGCTGCCTGTCCCGCTGAGTTACTCCAGCATTTTGTGTCTATCTTCGCTGTAAATCAGCATCTGCAGTTCCTTCCTCTTCATACATTTCAAAAAGTATTAAACTAAAACTTGAAGGAAAGATGAATAGGACTGACTAGTAAAGAGACATTGCAGGTCCAAATAAGCAGCAGATGAAGTGCTCAGACACCAGGAAGACAGTTAATCCATTTAAATGATGTCTTAGGCCCTCTCGGTCATGGCTGACCATGGGTGATGCATCCTAGTTGGCTGCTTGCTCCACACCTCGGCTAGAGCAGCGTCGCTTGTGGCTGAAGAGACCAATGCGGGAGTGACAGTCTCTGTGGTAAAGGCCACATTTGTGTGTGGTCTCTGGTCTGTTGAAGTTGCTGTGCTCCTTTCTGCGTGCCCGCTTGTCTGCCGCTGCATTCATCAGTTTCCCTTCCCCCGTTTTGAGATGTTGGTTCAGGGTACCTCTCCACCTGGTACGGTCAGCTGCAAGGCTCTCCCAGGACTCCACATCGATGTCGAGCGCCTTCATATCTCTCTTGCATTTAAATTATCATATCATATCATATCATATACATACAGCCGGAAACAGGCCTTTTCGGCCCACCAAGTCCGTGCCGCCCAGCGATCCCCGTACACTAACACTATCCTACACCCACTAGGGACAATTTTTTTTTTTTTACATTTACCCAGCCAATTAACCTACATACCTGTACGTCTTTGGAGTGTGGGAGGAAACCGAAGATCTCGGAGGAAACCCACGCAGGTCACGGGGAGAACGTACAAACTCCTTACAGTGCAGCACCCGTAGTCAGGATCGAACCTGAGTCTCCGGCGCTGCATTCGCTGTAAAGCAGCAACTCTACCGCTGCGCTACCGTGCCGCCCTTATATTGCATATATTGCATTATTGCATCAGATCTTCTGATAAAGGTATTTGAAGGCAGACAGTTTTTGAAACGACAAGTCAAAAGATTCACATTACAAAATGTATAGTCATCAGCCGGACACAGGACAAACGCTATTTAAGATTCTGACCTTTCACAAAGTGGACAGTGGGCATTCTACAACGTGTTTGCAAGAAGTATAATGGATATTGCAAATCATCATATAATGGTTATGACTCATATTTCATCGTATAATGGTCATGAATATTGGAAAGCACATATTTCATTATACGATGTTTATGACTATTGGAAAGCTGATATTTATTGGTCTTATTAAGCAGTCTTAGGAGTGGAATAGACCCGAAATAAATGAGGGATATGTCAGGACAGGATTGTGTGTGTGTGACTTAGAGAGACAGACTGGAGGCATTCGTATTCCCACGTGAATGTTCTCCCCCCTGATTGTTCCAAAGTGGAAATGATTGAACAAGGGCTGTTTAGAAATAAATGTTGGCAACTTGCTGCCCTGCATGGTACACACCAAAGTCAGAATGTGTTGTCGGTGGAAAGAGCAAATATTTGAAGTCACGAGTGAGTTGCCAGCAATAGTTGGTTGCTTTGTGGTGGTTGGAATGAAATTTCCTGAACACGGTTGGATTTGCAACCATCCAGGAAGAAGGAGAGAATTCCATTCTGCTCTTGAATTCTTTTAGTTTAGACAATAGACAATAGACAATAGGTGCAGGAGTAGGCCATTCGGCCCTTCGAGCCAGCACCACGAGCATGGTTTAGTTTACTTTAGTTTAGAGATACAGCGCGGAAACAGGCCCTTTCGGCCCACTGGGTCCTCGCCGACCAGCGATCCCCATACACTAACACTATCCTACACCCACACAGGGGACAATTTTTACATTTACCAAGCCAATTAACCTACAAACCTGTACGTCTTTGGGGTGTGGGAGGGAACCGAAGATCTTGGAGAATACCCACGCAGGTCACGGGGAGAACGTACAAACTCCGTACAGATAGCACCCGTAGTCGGGATGGAACCAGGGTCTCCGGCGTTGCATTCGCTGTAAGGCAGCAACTCTACCGCTGTGCCACCATGCTTTGTAGATTATGCTTTTAATTATGCTTTGTAGATTTGTAAATGCTTTGGGATCTGGAGCTGAGTCATTTCCAATGGTTACCCAGTTTCCACCCTGCAAGTCGAGTCAGGGGCTGTGGTGATGCTTTTGCAGGTTTTGCTTTTGTGGTTGAACTCTTTCATTCTGAAACGTACGAACTCCGTACAGACGGCACCCGTAGTCGGGATCAAAGTCGGGATGGAACCCGGGTCTCTGGCGCTGCAAGCGCTGTAAGGCAGCAACTCTAACGCTGCGCCACCGTGTCGCACTTGGACGTGGTGTTGAGGCCAAGGCTAGTTCAGCCATGACAATGGTGGAACATGCTCCATGGCTTGTGCACTTGTTTCATCTGTCCTTGTTTGTTCTGTTGTTAACTGCCTCCTGTGTGTTAAATAGAACTTTTCCCTGATTTCAGTTTTACTTGTGGTCCCTGATGGAATAGTTCATTTGATGCTGTTTTGATGTCAAGGGCATTCTCTCTCACCCTCACCACCCCTGGAGTCCAATCCTTTAGTCCATGTTATGACTAAACCTCAACGCAGTCCGCAGCTGAGAGGTCTCAGCAGAGACCAAACTAAGCAACACTGAGCAGACAATGAAGTGCCCCGTGACAGTAAAGCCAATGGCCTTTGCCATGACTTTGTTGATAACTTCAAGTACACTGAAGACAGTGTAATTAATCGGATTGAATGTGTCCTTTTTGTGATTGGGCAATTTTCCAATCGTTGGGTAGTTGCCAGTGTTATATCTGTACTGGAACATTTTGTTAGAGCCATGGCCAATTTTAGTTTAGTTTAGAGATACAGCACGGAAACAGGCCCTTCGGACCACCGAGTCCGCGCCGACCAGCGATCCCCGCACATTAACACTATCCTACACACACTAGGGACAATGTTTACATTTACCAAGCCAATTAACCTACAAACCTGTACGTCTTTGGAGTGTGGGGGGAAACCAAAAATCTCTGTGAAAACCCATGCAGGTCACGGGGAGAACGTACAAACTCTGTACAGACAGCACCCGTAGTCAGGATCGAAGCCGGATCTCCGGTGCTGCATTCACTATAAGGCAGCAACTCTACCGCTGCGCCACCGTGCCACACTTTGCTTGATTCCTTCATTATAGAGAAAGAGGGTGTTTGGAGAACTTTCTCCTCCCATTACCATTCACAACTGGATGTTGCAGGATTGAAGAACATCGTCGTGTCCTATTGCTCGTTTGGCAGCACACTGTCATCCATTGTTAAGCACTTTTGTAGTCCTGTCAGTAGTAGGGTCCGAAGAAGGGTCTTGACCCAAAACGTCACCTATTCTTTTCCTCCAGAGATGCTGCCTGACCCGCTGAGTTACTCCAGATTTTGTGTCTATCAGTAGTTTCAGCATTTGGGCAATTCATTTCAGCACAAGTGATGCTGTCTCTTTAAAGTTCATCTACTAATTTAATGAAGGTTAATCCTCTAGTTTTCTGAGAGTGGTAGAATGAGGGTAACACAAGGCTATTAATTTATATATGATGGTGTTGATTCCCCCTGCACTTCATAGTTGTCCAATGTTAAGCTGCTACCACGCCAAGGGTCCAGGTCGAGCGAAGGTGGGAGACTGTTTCAGGGGGGAGTGGACGTGGACTACAGGAGACCCCAGTGGCTGTGCCTATTGCAAATAGGTATACCCTCTTGGGAACTGTCGGGGCAGAAGACGTTTCCAGTCTGAGTGGCGGACCTGTTGGCAAGGATACTCGACAGGGGAGACCGAAGTCAGGAAGAGCCGTAGTGGTCGGTGACTCCATCGTCCGAGGGACGGACAGAAGATTCTGTGGCAGCATGAGGGACTTGAGGATGGTCTGTTGCCTCCCTGGTGCCAGGGTTCAACACATCACAGACCGGCTTCAGAAAATCCTATTGAGGGAAGGCGATCAACCTGAAGTCGTTGTGCACGTGGGCATGAATGACGTCGGGCGGAAAAGGAAGGAGGTGCTACAGCGGGAGTTTAGAGAGTTAGGAAAAAGACTGAGAAGTAGGACGTCGAAGGTGGTTATCTCTGGACTGCTACCGGTACCTCGTGCTGGTGAGGCCAGGAACAGAGAGATAGAGGGTATGAATTTATGGCTGAGGGGCTGGTGCAGAGAGCAGGGATTTAGATTTCTGGACCACTGGGATCTCTTCTGGGCTAGGGATGACTTGTACAAAAGGGACGGGTTACATCTTAACAGCAGGGGGACAAACATTCTGGCAGGCAGGTTTGCTAGTGTGACACCTGTGACTTTAAACTAAGTAGTGGGGGGGGAGGGGTTAACAAATTGTGAAGATGCGGTTAAAGGGAATACAGGAGATATTGCAGAAGACTCTCAGAAGAATGGGAACAGAAGTTCTAGAGGGGAAAATAGATTAAGGGCAGGGCCATTTGTGACCGATGTGAGAGGGGAGGTAAATACAGAAGTTAAAGTGTTGTACTTAAATGCGCGTAGTATAAAAAATAAAGTGGATGAGCTTGAGGCTCAGTTAGTCATGGGCAAGTATGATGTTGTAGGGATCACTGAGACATGGCTACAAGAGGACCAGGGCTGGGAACTGAATATTCAGGGGTACACAACGTATAGAAAAGACAGACAGGTGGGCAGAGGGGGTGGGGTTGCTCTGCTGGTAAGGAATGATATTCATTCCCTTGCAAGGGATGACATAGAATCAGGAGATGTTGAATCAGTATGGATAGAAATGAGGAATTGTAAGGGTAAAAAGACCCTAATGGGAGTTATCTATAGGCCCCCAAACAGTAGCCTCGACATAGGGTGCAAGTTGAATCAGGAGATAAAATTGGCGTGTCACAAATGTAATGCTACGGTGGTTATGGGAGATTTCAACATGCAGGTAGACTGGGAAAATCAGGTTGGAAATGGACCTCAGGAAAGAGAGTTTGTAGAGTGCGTTCGAGATGGATTCTTAGAACAGCTTGTACTGGAGCCTACCAGGGAGAAGGCAATTCTGGATTTAGTGTTGTGTAATGATCCTGATCTGATAAGGGGACTAGAGGTAAAAGAGCCATTAGGAGGCAGTGATTACAACATGATAAGTTTACTCTGCAAATGGAAAGGCAGAAGGGAAAATCAGAAGTGTCAGTATTACAGTATAGCAAAGGGGATTACAGAGGCATGAGGCGGGAGCTGGCCAAAATTGACTGGAAGGAGGCCCTAGCAGGGAAGACGGTAGAACAGCAATGGCAGGTATTCCTGGGAATAATGCAGAGGTTGCAGGATCAATTTATCCCAAAGAGACGGAAAGACTCTAAGGAGAGTAAGAGACACCTGTGGCTGACGAGGGAAGTCAAGGACAGCATAAAAATTAAGGAGAGGAAGTATAACATAGCAAAGAAGAGTGGGAAGACAGAGGATTGGGACTCTTTTAAAGAGCAACAAAAGTTAACTAAAAAGGCAATACGGGGAGAAAAGATGAGGTACGAGGGTAAACTAGCCAATAATATAAAGGAGGATAGCAAAAGTTTTTTTAGGTACGTGAAGAGGAAAAAAATAGTCAAGGCAAATGTGGGTCCCTTGAAGACAGAAGCAGGGGAATTTATTATGGGGAACAAAGAAATGGCAGACGAGTTAAACCGTTACTTTGGATCTGTCTTCACCGAGGAAGATACACACAATCTCCCAAATGTTCTAGGGGCCGGAGAACCTAGGGTGATGGAGGAACTGAAGGAAATCCACATTAGGCAGGAAATGGTTTTGGGTAGACTGATGGGACTGAAGGCTGATAAATCCCCAGGGCCTGATGGTCTGCATCCCAGGGTACTTAAGGAGGTGGCTCTAGAAATAGTGGAAGCATTGGAGATCATTTTTCAATGTTCTATAGATTCAGGATCAGTTCCTGTGGATTGGAGGATAGCAAATGTTATCCCACTTTTTAAGAAAGGAGGGGGAGAGAAAACGGGTAATTATAGACCAGTTAGTCTGACATCAGTGGTGGGGAAGATGCTGGAGTCAATTATAAAAGATGAAATTGCTGAGCATTTGGATAGCGGTAACAGGATCATTCTGAGTCAGCATGGATTTACGAAGGGGAAATCATGCTTGACAAATCTACTGGAATTTTTTGAGGATGTAACTAGGAAAATTGACAGGGGAGAGTCGGTGGATGTGGTGTACCTCGACTTTCAGAAAGCCTTCGAGAAGGTCCCACATAGGAGATTAGTGGGCAAAATTAGAGCACATGGTATTGGGGGTAGGGTACTGACATGGATAGAAAATTGGTTGACAGACAGAAAGCAAAGAGTGGGGATAAATGGGTCCCTTTCGGAATGGCAGGCAGTGACCAGTGGGGTACCGCAAGGTTCGGTGCTGGGACCCCAGCTATTTACGATATACATTAATGACTTAGATGAAGGGATTAAAAGTACCATTAGCAAATTTGCAGATGATACTAAGCTGAGGGGTAGTGTGAATTGTGAGGAAGATGCAATAAGGCTGCAGGGTGACTTGGACAGGTTGTGTGAGTGGGCGGATACATGGCAGATGCAGTTTAATGTAGATAAGTGTGAGGTTATTCACTTTGGAAGTAAGAATTGAAAGGCAGATTATTATCTGAATGGTGTCAAGTTAGGAAGAGGGGATGTTCAACGAGATCTGGGTGTCCTAGTGCATCAGTCACTGAAAGGAAGCATGCAGGTACAACAGGCAGTGAAGAAAGCCAATGGAATATTGGCCTTCATAACAAGAGGAGTTGAGTATAGGAGCAAAGAGGTCCTTCTACAGTTATACCGGGCCCTGGTGAGACCGCACCTGGAGTACTTTGTGCAGTTTTGGTCTCCAAATTTGAGGAAGGATATTCTTGCTATTGAGGGCGTGCAGCGTAGGTTCACTAGGTTAATTCCCGGAATGGCGGGACTGTCGTATGTTGAAAGGCTGGCGCAATTAGGCTTGTATACACTGGAATTTAGAAGGATGAGGGGGGATCTGATTGAAACATATAAGATAATTATGGGATTGGACACATTAGAGGCAGAAAACATGTTCCCAATGTTGGGGGTGTCCAGAACAAGGGGCCACAGTTTAAGAATAAGGGGTAGGCCATTTAGAACGGAGATGAGGAAGAACTTTTTCAGTCAGAGAGTGGTGAAGGTGTGGAATTCTCTGCCTCAGAAGGCAGTGGAGGCCAGTTCGTTGGATGCTTTCAAGAGAGAGCTCGATAGAGCTCTTAAGGATAGCGGAGTGAGGGGGTATGGGGAGAAAGCAGGAACAGGGTACTGATTGAGAGTGATCAGCCATGATCGCATTGAATGGCGGTGCTGTCTCGAAGGGCTGAATGGCCTACTCCTGCACCTATTGTCTATTGTCTATTGTCTACATTTGATCTAACTATCCTGTTTAGCATGGTGGTAGTGCCGCACCACGTAATGGAGAGTGGATCTACAAGAAGTAGCAGATGCTGGTTTACACAAAAGACACAAAGTGCTGGAGGAATTCAGCCAGTCAAACAGCATGTCTGGAGAACATGTGTAGGTGACGTTTCTGGTGGGGACCCTTCACTGATGAGATTGTTGAAGACAATGCTATTTTATTTGTTATTTTATTCTCTTGAATCGGTTCTTTTATCATTTGTTTTTATCACGAGGTTCTCAAAACTAGAATAGACCCCCAAAATGTTGCTAGAGAAATCCTGGCCTGCGCTTGGTCTCGCCGATATACAGGAGTCCACACCTGGAACACCGGATACGGTAGATGGGCTTGGAGGAGGTGCAAGTGAACGTCTGCCTCACCTGAAAGGACTGTCAAGGTCCCTAGACAGAGTCGAGGGGGGAGGTCTAGGAACAGGTGTTGCATCTTTTGCGGTTGCTGGAGTAGGTACCTGGGGAGGGGTTTAGATGGGAAGGGATGAGTTAACCAGGGAGTTGCGGATGGAACAGTCTCTGCAGAAAGCGGAAAGAGGTGGAGATGGGAATATGTGACTAGTGTTGGATCTGGTTGGAGGTGACGGAAATGTCGGAGGATTATGTGTTGTATGCGACGGCTGATGGGGTGGAAGGTGAGGACTAGGGGGACTCTGTCTCTGTTGTGACTAGGGGGAGGGGGCGCAAGGGCGGAGCTGTGGGGTACTGAGGAGACACGAGTGAGGGCCTCATCTATGATGGGAGAGGAGAACCCCCGATCCCTAAAGAATGAGGACATCTCGGTTGTCCTGGCATGGAACACCTCATCTTGGATGCAGATGCCGCGTAGACGGAGGAATTAGGAGTAGGGGATGAGAATCTATGCTATTAGCTGATATAGTTAATTAGAGATATTGATATTTTGTTGTTGTTGAGATGGTTTATTTTGTTGTTTTAGCTAATATAAAATGAATGCTTATTTTCAGTAGAAAGCAGTAAGATGGATGCTTGTGGCAGAAATGTTATCATTGGGAATGGAATGTGTTTGTCCCTTTATGAATGATAAGGAGTATACAGAGGAGTAGGGGCTCTTGTTCTTAAATTACTCCCCCACTCCCTTGTCTGACTGTGTGAGCCCTGTGTATTAAAACAGTAGAGAAAGGTCGTGCAGCTGCGAGATTGCTTGTGTATAAGAGATAAAGAAAGTTTCTTTCTTTATAACAACTCCTTATATGGGTCCCTGTGAAAGTAGGAAATGTTTTGAATCCACTCTAGGTAAATTGATGCGTTTCCCCGAAAGCATGTGACTTATATTAATGGTTTGGTTTCTGAGCATGTGATCTGTATTAATGATTTTGTTTTCTCTGTAACCATGGGAATTGTAATTGGTTATTGATTCCTTTTCTTTCACGCCCCTTTTTCCTATCTGTATAAAAAAGTAAATAATCGTGGAAAAGTTGTTCTTCCCCTCTCCTGAGTTGGGATCTTTTCAGACACTAGTATAGTGTCTGGAGATCATCACGGGAAGACCCCACTGTGGAATAAATCTGATGTGCTCATCCAGTAATTCGTGTGATTATTCAGACTGCAGGTAAAGAACTTGATTTATCAGGGATAGAGTCTTTACAGGAAGCAGGGTGGGAAGAAGTGTAGTCCAGATAGCTGTGGAAGTCAGTGGGTTGTAGTAGATGTCAGTCGATAGTCTATCTCCTGTGATGGAGACGGTGAGACCGAGAAACAGTAGGGAGGTGGCAACGATGGTCCAAGTGAATTTGTGTGCCGGATGGAAATTATAAGTGAAGTTAATGAAGTCTGTGAGTTCTGCATGGGTACAGGAGGCAGCCTCGATGCTGTCATCAATGTAGTTACTATTGTGTCTTACACACACATGACATGCAGCCAAACACCAGTCTAACTCAAGTTACAAGTTTGTGGGGTCGGATATCAACTAATGACAAAAAGTAGACTGAGAACCTCGTAACCTGCTGCCAAGACACCAGCCTCTCCCTCAATGTCATAGATACATAGACAATAGGTGCAGGAGTAGGCCATTCGGCCCTTCGATGTGATCATGGCTGATCATCCACAATCAGTAAACCGTGCCTGTTTTCTCCCCATACCCCTTGATTGCGCTAGCCCCTAGAGCTCTATCTAACTCTCTTTTGATTGGATCCAGTGAATCGGCCTCCTGAGGCAGAGAATTCCACAAATTCCCAACTCTCTGTGTAAAAAGGTTTTTCCTCATCCCAGTTCTAAATGGCCTACCCCTTATTCTTAAACTGTGGCCCCTGGTTCTGGACTCCCCCAACATTGGGAACATGTTTCCTGCATCTACCAATCCCTTAATAATTTTATATGTTTCAATAAGATCCCCTCTCATGCTCCTAAATTCCAGTGTATACAAGCCCAGTCGCTCCATTCTGAAGAAGGGTCTCGACCCGAAACGTCACCCATTCCTTCTCTCCTGAGATGCTGCCTGACCTGCTGAGTTACTCCAGCATTTTGTGAATAAATACCTTTGATTTTTACCAGCATCTGCAGTTATTTTCTTACTCTCTGAACTATCCTTAATCAGACTCGATCAGACTTCATCTTGCACTAAACGTTGTACACTTTATCCTATGGATGGCTTGATTGCAATCATGTATAATTCTTTCCTTTGACTGGATACCTCACAAATAAAAGCTTTTCACTGCATCTCAGTACATGTGACAATAATAAACTAACCTAACCTAATCTAACCTAACCTACCCTAACCTAACCTATCCTACCCTAATCTAACCTAACCTACCCTACCCTAACCTAACCTATCCTAACCTAACCTAACCTATCCTAACCTAACCTAACCTAACCTATCCTAACCTAACCTACCCTATGCTATGCTACCCTATCCTAACCTAACCTAACCTAACCAAAGCTAACCAGGGGCCACAGTCTAAGAATAAAGGGGAGGCCATTTAAAACTGAGGTGAGAAGAAACTTTTTCACCCAGAGAGTTGTGAATTTGTGGAATTGTCTGCCACAGAAGGCAGTGGAGGCTGATTCACTGGATGAATTTAAAAGAGAATTTAGATAGAGCTCTAGGGGCTAGTGGAATCAAGGGATATGGGGAGAAGGCAGGCATGGGTTACTGATTGTGAACGATCAGCCATGATCACAATGAATGGCGGTGCAGGCTCGAAGGCCTCCTCCTGCACCTATTTTCTATGTTGCTCTGTATCTGCCTCCACCATTTCCCCTGGGTGTGTGTTCCAGGCATACACCACTCTCTGTGAAAAACACTTGATACGTGCATCTCTTTAAATTTTGCCACTCTCATCTTAAATCTATGTCTTCTGGTCATAGCCTTAGCTTTGTACAGCATGGAAATAGGCCCTTCAGCCCAACTTGCCCACAGCAACCTAGATGCCCCATCTACACATCCCACCTGCCCACATATAGCCCGTGGCTCTCAAAACCACTCCCGTCCATGTACCTCTGCAAATGTCTTTTAAATGTTGTTATAGTAACTGCCCCCGCTACCTCCACTGGCAGCTTGTTCCACCACCCTCTCAACCCACCACCATCTTTGTGAAAATGTCACCCCTCAGGTTCCTATTAAATCTTTCCTCTCAGCTTGAACCTTGAACACATTCTCATCCAGATCATTGATGTAAACCACAAACGTCAATGGGCCCAGCACTGATCCCTGAGGCACACCACTAGTCACAGGCCTCCATTGCAATAAACAACCGTTCCTTCCATGAAGCCAATTCTCTCTCCAGTTGGCTAGCTCACCCTGGATCCCTGCTTTAGATTAGGTTACTTTATTTTTTAGTTTAGTTTTTTAGTTCAGAGATACAGCACGGAAACAGACCCTTTCGGCCCACCGGGTCCGCGTTGACCAGTGATCCCCGCACATTAACACTATCCTACACACACTAGGGACAATTTACATTTACCAAGCCAATTAACCTACAAACCCGTACGCCTTTAGAGTGTGAGAGGAAACCGAAGATCTCGGAGAAAACCCACGCAGTTCATGGGGAGAACGTACAAACTCCGTACAGACAGCACCCGTAGTCGAGATGGAACCGGGGTCTCTGGCGCTGCATTCGCTGTAAGGCAGCAACTCTACCGCTGCGTTATATTACTAGAACTCTCATCTTGTATACTTGTCTGATTGATTGTACCCGAAATACAGCTAAAACGGTACACGATAGCGCAACAATTTTAGGCCCACCTTACTCACCATTCGCCTGCGGTCTCGATTGATCAAGTTTTGTTACATTTTAAAAGCAAATAACTTAATAAACTTTAATAAATGCGCTCCCCCCAGCCCCCACCGGGAGGACCGTCGCCCGTCCCAGCATGTCCCGCGCCTGACTTTCCTCCCATGGTGCAGGGGGTCAAACAAGATGGCCGCCAGCAGGACGAACATGCAGCAGCGTCTTGTGGCTGCTCTCCTGCTGCTGGCCGCCGCGATGGCCGCCCAGGGCCGGGGTGAGTGGCTCCCTCCCCCGTTTCCTCTCCCCCCTCGCCCGCCCCCGGCCCCGGGGGAGATTCCCCAGCCAGCAACAGGTCCACGGGTGGTCAGTTGGGGGAGGGTTGATGGGCCCCCAGGAGTGGTTTGGACACAATGGGGATTGACGGGGCCCGCAGGAGTGGTTTGGACCCAACGAGACCACACCCGTCTAATTTAGATAAGAGTAACATTGTTTTGCTTTGATACTTTTAGTCTATTCTTTTTTTGGATTGACTTAGAATAGTGTTTTAGTTGTCATGTTGTACCTGTAAATAGACTTACTTTTGTAAAAAAAAATGGCCTCACCAAAGTCCTAAAAGCTGCACCATAATTTCCTGACTCTTCGACTCAATGTCCCGACTGATGAAGGCAGGCAAGCCATATGCCTGATTTACCAATCCATCTACTTGGGTTTCTACTTTCTGGGAGCTGTGAAGTTGGACATCAACATTGTGATTCAATGACAGTAACCTTTAAAAAAAAAAAAAGATATCGTTTAATTTATTAACAAAGTTAACAATATTCCTGAGTAGAATTATGTCACATTTGATGCTGCCTGACCCACTGGTTTAAACCGATGACACACACAAAAAGCTGGAGTAACTCAGCGGGTTAGACAGCATCTCTGGAGAAACGGAATAGGTGATGTTTTGGGTTGAGACCCTTCTTCAGACTGGATGAAATAAATGCTTAGAAAAGAACTGCAGATGCTGGTTTAAATCAAAGGTAGACACAAAATGCTGGAGCAACTCAGCGGGTCAGGCAGCATCTCGGGAGAGAAGGAATGGATGACGTTTCGGGTCGAGACCTTTCTTCAGTCTGAAGAAGGGTCTCGACCCGAAATGTCACCCATTCCTTCTCTCCCGAGAGGCTGCCTGACCCGCTGAGTTACTCCAGCATTTTGTGTCTACCTTCGAAATAAACGCTTGTTGTAAGCACTGCCGAGAACACATTATACTTATTATCATGAACTAATGCATGCACTTCTGCTGGATCAATAACATCCTTTGTTGTGGTTGTTGCTTCATCAGATATAATAGCAAATGTCCAGACGCACTGAGTTAAGAGCTGTATCTAATATTGCGGCCAAATTCTCCAATAAAACAGCAGATGAATCAGGATACACTTTGAAGGACGAATCTGAAATCTTCCAAATGTATTGAACAAAATGCACACCAATTATTGACAGTCTATTTCCACTCACCATTTCTGATGAATCAGCTGGCAATTTAGTGAAGGATATTCTTTGAACTTGCATTAAATCTGCTTCTCAGCCATCCCCTGGTGATCTACAATGAGTTGCTTTCACTCGGATTTGATGGGGTTTGAGGTAGTGTTGCCAACATTCTCACTCCCAAATTAGGGACAAAAGGTGATGTCACCACCCCGCGCCTCACGTGCCCTCACCCAGCCAGCGGCCACATGCCCCCGCTCCACCAATGGCGGCCGCCTGGGCCGGGAGGCAGGTTGCTACGCAACCCCCATTCGGCGAACACACTCAGCCCCGCTCCCCGAACACACTCCATTAGCCTACACTGTCCGGTCCTACAGCGGACCCTGGGCCTATGGTGGCCGGGCCTACAGTGGCCGGGCCTACGGTAGCCGGGCCTACAGTGGTCCCCCGGACTACAGTGCCTGGGCCTACAGTGTCCGGTCCTACAGTGGTCCCTGGGCCTACAGTGTCCGGGCCTACAGTGGTCCCCGGGACTACAGTGCCTGGGCCTACAGTGTCCGGGCCTACAGTGCTCCCCGGGCCTAATACGGGACAAGGGCGGTCCCGTACAGGACAAACCAACTTAGCCCAAAATACGGGATGTCCCGGCTAACACGGGACAGTTGGCAACCCTAGCCTGAGGTGACTGATGAGGCCATTGTGGCACTGTAGACAGCAATGGAGACATGGCGTAGGATGGTGGGCAGATTGTGAGGTTGCACACTCCTTCTGCTGCTGCTGTCTATTCTAAAGGCTAGTCTATGCCATTTCAATGCTCCCTCTCCACTTTGAGTGATAATGACTCCATGTACATTAGCAATGCCAAATATAAATGTATCAATTAATTAGAATTACCCTTGATATAACATAGCCTGTCTCAACATCATAGAACAGAATACGCTGAACATTATGAATCCTATTGGGCAGCGAATATTATGATATGATAAAATGTAATCTATATGATTTTGGGAGAAATGTAGCCTGGTCTCCAAACTAGTTGAATGAATATTGATTTCTCTAACTTCAAGTAACTCTTGCATCCCCTCTCTCTCCGTCCCTCCCCCACCCAAGTTGTACCAGTCGTCTTGTTGAGTCTCATTGTCTGTAACCTGTTTTCACTTAGCCCACAGCGAACAATGGCCTGTTTCCTTTATCGCCATTACTTTTTTGCAAATCTTTCATTCATTTACATTTCTCTCATTTCCCTTTCCCTGACTCTCAGTCGAAAGAAGGGTCTCAACCCGAAATGGCGCCTATTCCTTGTAAATCCGATGTATTCAAGAGAGAGTTAGATGTAGCTCTGAGGGCTAACGGAATCAAGGGATGTGGGGAGAAAGTCGGAGCAGGGTACTGATTCTGGATGATCAGCCATGATCATATCGAATGGTGGTGCTGGCTCCAAGGGCTGAATGGCCGACCCCTTCACCTATTTTCTGTTTCTATATTTCCTTTACTCCAGAGATGTTGTCTGATCCGCTGAGTAACTCCATTGTTTTTTGTCTATCGTTAGCCTGGTCTATACACTGATATTTGTTTTATTAATATCTGGTAAAACAAAATCAGAAGAAATTGACCACCAAGAAGCATGTTTCAGATCAGAAATGTTTCATCGGAACTGGCAAGCATGTTTAAATTGCAGACATAGGAGGGGAGAACAGAGCTTGTCACAGTGGATCACGGAACGAGGTTGTCTAGGTAACAGTTACTTTCAATGCCTGCTCAGCAAAGTTGCTCAGCCTGTTTTCCGGAGTGATCCTAACTTAAGTCTTCTCATTCATGCTGTACAGGTGGAGGGGGAAGAAAATGGAGGTGGAATCTTGGTAGCAAGGAAGACAAACTCAATGCTAGCATTTATTTCGAGAGGGCTTGTATACCAAAGCAGGGATGTAATGCTGAGGCTCGACAAGGTGCTGGTCAGGCTGCACTTGGAATATGGTGAGCAATTTCCTGCACTATATCTGAGGAAGGATGTGCTGGCTCTGGAGAGGGGTCCAGAGGAGGTTTACAAGAATCATCCCAGGAATGAGTGGGTTAACATATGATGAGCGTTTGTCGGCACTGGGCCTGTACTCGCTGGAGTTTAGAGGAATGAGGGGGGACCTCAATGAAACATATAGAATAGTGAAAGGCCTGGAAAGAGTGGATTTGGAGAAGTTGTTTCCACTAGTGGGGGAGTCTAACACTAGAGGTCACAGCACTCAGAATTAAAGGACGTTCCTTTAGGAAGGAGATGAGGAGGAATTTCTTTAGTCAGAGGGTGGTGAATCTGTGGAATTCTTTGCCACAGAAGGCTGTGGAGGCCAAGTCAATGGATATTTTAAGACAGCGATAGATTCTTGATTAGTACGGGTGTCAAGGGTTGTGGGGAGAAGGCAGGAGAATGGGGTGAGGAGGGAGAGATAGATCAGCCATGATTGAATGTCGGAGTAGACTTGATGGGCCAAATGCCTTATTCTGCTCCTGTCACTTATGACCTTATGAAGTGATCCCAATGCAACTAAAGCTCATGAGTTGCAGGTATACTAGTCTACAGGTGTACAGTAGATAGCATATTGACTGGTTGCATCACGGCCTGGTTCAGCAACTTCAACGTCCAGGAGCGAAGACTGCAAAAAGTTGTGAACACTGCCCAGTCCATCACCGGCTCTGACCTCCCCACCATCGAAGGGATTTACCACAGTCACTGCCTCAAAAAGGCAGCCAGCATCATCAGAGACCCACACCACCCTGGCCACACTCTCATTCCACCCCTGCCATCGGAAAGAAGGTACAGGAGCCTGAAAACTGTAACGTCCAGGTTCAGGACAGCATCAGGCTGTTAAACCCTACGACCTCAAATTAGCTCTGAACTACATAGACTTGGGGGCCATGGTTTTGTCTTTTAAATATATATATATATATAAATATATATATATCTATATTCTAAAACTCTCGTTTGTTTATTTGTTTGTTCCTGAACTACACGATAGCGCAACAATTTTAGGCCCACCTTACTCAGTCGTCCCTTTGGAGCTAATGGAAGGTTCATTGAAAGGTGTTATAATTTTAAAGTTATTCACATTTTAAAGTTTAAGAAAAACCGCACATGCCCAGTTGATCCGATACTTACATAAGATGGCCGCCGGATCCGCGCCCATACTTACGTAAGATGGCCACTGATCCGCGCCTATACTTACGTAAGATGGCCACCGGAGAAATATAGCCAAAATGTTAGAGGGGGAGGGAGAGGGGGAGGGAGAGGAGGGAGGGGAGGGAGAGGGGGGGGGGGGGAGGGGCG